>NW_010552501.1:0-5942 GCF_000687285.1 Phaethon lepturus
GGGCGTCCCCGCCGGGCTCTTGCTCTGGGAAACTTGTCCCCTTCGTCCCCGGCCTAAAGCCGGTAGTGGCGTCAGGAGTCCCTCTCACCGCCTGGGTGGAGGATGCTGCCCTTCCCCTCGCCGCCCTCACGGTTTGCGCTGCTCCGGGGCCGGTACGGGGGAGTCCGGCAGAGCTGCTGGGCGGTTGCTCCTCACGTATGGACTGGTGCTGACTCCGCCCTGTGCCTGGCAGTGCCTTGTGCCTCTGTGATCTCCTTTAGCCGACCTCCATGCTACCTTGACCTCCTTGCTGTGTCTGGGGCCTTGCTGGAGGAGGCCCGGGGCGATTGCTGGAGTGGGTTTGTGGATCCTGCCCCGGAGCACCCAGCTGTCCTCCAGCCGTGTAAACTACGGGGCAGGGGTGTCCTTAGTACCGTGTCTCCTCATCTCCCCAGTAAGCAGAATTAACTGGGCAGGCTTTGTTCACCTTTGCTCAGGTGGCATCTTGCAGGTGACCTGGCCCTCATACATGAAAATGAGACCTGAGTCTTAGGGCTGCTGGGGTGGGTGGATACCACCACCACACTAAAACAGGCTGCAGGCTGTCCTGTCACACATAGGTTATTTTTAAAAAAAGAAAAAAAGAATGTCCCCTGATACTGTGTTTTTAGCCAGAAGACTGCTGCTTGGTCCACAGGTAGCTTAAGCATTAGCCAAAGGCAGGTAAAAAACCCCAAGCCCATTATCAGGAGGCTTCATTTGTTGTATAAAGATGTGCATCTCCAGAAGTTAATTTTAGGGTGCACAAAATTGAAAAGATTGAAAATCAGTGTGCTTAAGCTGGGAATGTTAGGTAACACCAAGGGCAATTGTTTAATATATACACAAAAACTCATGCTGTAAGAAGACAAGCTGAGTGTGAACTCGTATTCAGTGAATGTATTTCTTTTAGGTTTTTTTTATAAAAGTAACATCTATTTTTCATTCTGTTTTTAGGAAGTATTCAACAATAATTAAAATGTCTTCTGCCAAAACTCCAAATGAAAATGAAACACCCAAAGAGAGAAAACCAGGACTGAGGAGTGTTCAAACAACAATGCTCTTACGAGCTGTGAACCCAGAGCTTTTCATTAAACCTGTAAGAGGCTTATTCTGAGAGAAGTTAAATATGCTTGGAGAGACACAGTTGCTTTAAAATAATCATTGCAATTCTGTGTGCATTATATAACCATGTCTTGTTATGCAAGTCACTCATTAATGTAACTAAAAATATTTTTACTTTTTTTCCACTCTGTTAAGAGCTCAGAACATTACATTGTTTATTCCAGCTTTTATGTCACTGTTATATTGTCTGATTCTTTTGCACCTAGCCAAATTGCTTTCAGAAGACTGTTTGCAGGCATAGTACCCATGTAAATGGACAGGTTAAGTAACAGGAGTCCTCTTTCCCTAAAAAAGGAACAAGTCATAAAATGTAAGCTTTTTGATGTGAAAAGAGGGGATTTTGGTAGCGTTTTAATATTTTTTATTTTTCTTGCTTTTATAATTAAGTTGATGATACTCAGGTTTTATTTACACTAGCAGAACCCAGCAAGACTGGATGAAGTTTTGTGCATGTAATAAAAGTAGATGTTGTGACGATAATATATCATCTCTTCTAGAGGAAAATAATTAAGGTTGCTTGGCAGGAGCTGGGTACATTGTCCCAGTAGTATATCCAGCTGAATTGTGTTAGAAGTCTGTAATAGTTACCTTTAGTAATTGGTTTTGGCATGTCCATTCATGATGATTTTTGCAGATGCCACAATAGTTTACTGTTCACTTTCTAAGCCAAGACTGAAGAATGTGATGTTTGTGATGGATGAAAACTGTTTTGACTAAAAATGTACTAACGTTTGTGGGGTTTTTTTTGTCAGAACAAACCTGTGATGACATTTGGACTCATAGCAATTACCCTCTGTGTGGCCTACCTTGGTTATTTGCATGCAACAGTAGAGAATAAAAAGGACCTCTATGAAGCAATCGACAGTGAGGGATCCAGGTATATGAGAAGGAAAACTTCCAAGTGGGACTGACAACGTAAGGAAGGAAATCAGGAAATCAGCAAATCAGCCACAGAACTTTTCAAGGCAACTGCTGTTTTTTCCTCTGTCCATTGACATAATGGATGAATGCGTGTCTTGCTATTTAATCCAATTTAAGTTCCTTTATAAAATGCCATGCCTGTACAAATAAATTGCAATTAAGATGCATGGGAACATAAAAGTGATTTTAAGAATTGTTGTCTGCGATCTCCACAGTATGTCAGAAGACATGCAGTTAACTTAGACATGGAGTCAACACTGGTGAATGCTTTAGAAATTTACATGATAGTTCAGCTCACTTCTCTCTTTTCTTTGATTAAGTGAAAAGAGGGGTTTGTCTTTGATTTTTTAAACAGAAGGCGTAATGTATTGTGTGTGAAAAGAAAAAGCTGATCTCTTGATCTGTTGAAAGTTGATATGTAACAGTGGTGCAAGTAAAATAATTTTAACGCAAGAAAGATCTGATAAAGCAGTCATCGAAGGGTTTTATTTAATAAAGGAATTTGTAAAATACTAGCCAAAATAATCCTTGGATGCTAATATACTCTTTCTTAGAAATGGGAAAAAAAAAATCAGTAGCTAGATGGAGGAGAAAAAGTGAAACGAGTGCTTCTGCCAAGAGAAAGGCAGGAAGGACTCGGCCATTACCTCTACTGTTTGACAGCAGATAGTGGATGTACCAGTATCAGCTTGCCAGTCAGTACATATAACTCCAGGTTAGCCAGAGCTGGTGGGGTTTTCTTGACTAGTCAGCAGGACTGGTTTATTTAAGGTGCATTCAAAAATTAAATGTCACTATATTGCAAAGTACGTTATATAACACTAATTTATTATAGGCTGCTGAACTCAAAATAGGGAATGGAAAGTCTAAAATCAATGGGTTCTTACAGACATGGAGAAAAGGACATCTCAACCTGAACAAGCCCAGTCTTGCCACAGAGCCCCGCGCGCAGGTTGGAGGTGACCCTTGGCAGAATGCTGGCTGGTGCCGCTGTGAGTGCGGCTGGAGGGCAGGTGGGCGTTGTGGCATTTCCTTAGCACATGAGGTGGTCCCCTGTGAGCCTTTACCTTGAGCAAACTGTACAGGTGGGTACTTTCCTGTTCCAGCACTGAGGCCTTCTGCAGTGAGCTCCTCCTGCTACTTTTGTGTGCCCGACATTTCCGAAGCGGTATCCCACTAACCAAACTGCAGAACACGTGGTGGGAGGGTACATACCAGGCCGTGCCCTTTTTCCGCCATGGACCCTTATTAATATTCTAGTTGCATTTTTCTGTTCAGCTCCTCATACTTCCAGACCCATCAAGGGCTCCCAAGAAGCTGATAGACCTCTTTGTTAACCCTCTTCTGGCCAAGGTGGCTTCTGTCAGGCCAAAGAAGAAGGAATATGCAGGGACATCTGCTTTGCCACTCTGGTAATTGCTTTGGGTTTTGTTACCGAAAGGTTTTGTTATTGAAGACGAAAAAGGTGACTGACTGCCTTGAGAGACAGCAGTTGCGCTACGGGATTTTTCTGTTACCTCCCTCTAAATCCTTCACTTTGAACCTGTGGTTTTCCTCCTAGCTGTGTTTTGTAGTTATCTGTATCTTAAATTCAGCTGGGTCTTGGTTTGTCTACCTCCTTCTTCAGAAGGAAAGTGAGCTCTACTTTTGATGAATCTATTAAAAAAAAAAAAGTTTTTACAGCCTTTAAAATCATGTTCTGCTCTGTAAGCCTAGCTGCCTCGCAACAGCAAGGTCTTGGGCAAATCTGAAAGCTTGCAGGTGAGGAAACTACTTGGCTTTTGATTGGTGAAGGAATTTCCAGGTGAAGCCGTTAAATATTCAGAACTATCACATGCTGTACATATCCTGTAGAATATGTTTTGTTTGATAGGATGTGATGGATCTTTAGATTTAATCTGTTCTTTTAAAAATGGTCACACAGGATTTTAGCTCTTTTCAGTTCATTAAAATGTAGGAGTCTTGTATGTTTGCATGAATTTAACTAAATTATTCCAAAACCAGTGCTACAGTAAGCATTTTAACCTGTTTTTCTGCAGGCGTTTAAAATACACACTTTGATCCTTATACTTGCAGATGATTTGAAGCAAGAAAGCCCAGTCTCTCATTTTCACATATTTGTGACTCATGCAGGATTTGGGTTGTCAAAATTTTGAGATACGTTTTGTGAAGTGAATATGGATCTGGAAGTAACTGAGGGAAAAGGAGGAGGGGGGTGAAAGAGAAAGGTGTGGGACTGACCTGGGCAGGATCTAGGCAATGCATATGCCAATGGCACTTCATAGAAAAGCTGTCTGAGATGGGGCCTCTTACCTGTTGGAGGGAGTAAGGTCCTGTTAACCAGGTTAATTTAGAACTGCCCAGGCTGAAGGAAAAGTGAGTATTTAGACTAGTCCTTACTATTAAGGAGCTTCTCCATATTTATTTGTGGCAGCTGCTGTACTGGTAACTCTCTTAATACTCCAAAAATTATATATAAAAAGGAGATAAATCGGTGCAAATACAGAGAAGAATGTAGTAAATTAATGGTGTTTTAGTATTGATACTGGCATTTGCTGGTTTAAGTACCTGATTTATATCATAAAATCTATGTGTGTATAGGGATTCAAGGGAAGAAAACCCTACCCAAACAAAACTACATTGGTAGCAAAATTTGTTCACTCAGCTCTGAAAGCACTGCTCCCCTTTTGCATCTGGAGGATAAGCAAACAGCACCAATAAAATCGCTTTTGCTCCACTTCTCTCAATTTCATCTTCAACATAGCAATAATTATCTACAATGGATGATAGCTGGCTTGCCAGGAACTGTGAGTCAAAATGATTTCCCAGGCAGAGGCTCTTTCAGGTTTTTGCCAATTCCTCATGGTCTGTGCTGGGGTTTTTACCAAGAACAGCAACAAAATGCTATGACTCAAATATCTGAAACAGCAGCTATTGTACTGCTCCTAGAATCTCCTTAGACTACATGGTTTGAGTAGGGATTGTTGACATTCAACAACAAAAAAATGCATTAAAAAGCCAAAGCTTGCTGTGACACTGCTTAACTATTACCAGGGAAAGTTAGTTCTTTGTGAGCAAAGCCAGCCCTGCCTAGTGACAGTTGCTACGTGGGGAGCTGTGTTAAGGCTGGAAGGGGGTCACTCCATACAACCCTCCCTCATCATCTCCCTACAGCATGTTACTGAGTTGTCAGCATGTGTGAATCCTTATCTGAAGCCAAATGTTTCAGCTAACATGGTAAAAAGTAATGGTCAATGATTTTTCTCTCTTCATTGGCTTGCATGTTTTCTGTAGCAACAGTAAGCATTTATGCCTGCAAGCAAGAAATGTATCAGGAATAGAGTTCTGACATTTTAGTAACTGCATTACAGAAAAATACTAGAATACCACAATGATAAGAAGTCCCGATCTGGACTCCTTTGTTTGTTGTGCTGTATGTTCGAAAATAATACCGCCACCACCTTCCAACGCTACTTTTGATCGGATTCGGGAGTATAAGCCTTTCAGAACACGGTATTACACTCATCGTGACATACTAGGTAAGTTTGTTTCTGAAATCTTTTCCTTGCAACCCGAGGTTTATGAAAACTCCAAGAGCTGTTGTATCCATCTGTTCTTGACAGTCAGGAGGCCATTCAGATCTTGGTTAAGAATGAACTGCACTTAACCTTCTGAATATTAATAAATCCTGCATATTCAGAGGGGGGACAGGGTCAGCCGTCCTGTGGTGCATGGAGGCATTCAGATTTGGGCAAAATGAAGTGCAAAAGAGAATTTGCTGTAAAACCATTAGCAAATGTTTTGTAAGGCTCAAGCAGTTTGGGGAGAACTATGCTTGACTTAACATTTGCAACGATCATCCCCTCATCCTTCAGCAG
>NW_010552501.1:5973-29331 GCF_000687285.1 Phaethon lepturus
TGTTTTATCCCAAATCCTGCCACCTAATACCTGATTCTGGCTGCTGACCTTAGACTTAGGCTCTGTAGAGCCTCTTGAGGTTTGATTTTTTTCTGGCAATGATGAAGGAAAGCATGTGGTAGCATTCACGTGTTTGAGGATCTAGCAAGAATCTGAAGTATCTTTAGATGCTATGCCTAATTGTCATAGAGGTTTCTGATCAGCTGTGTAAAGCTTTGTAGAAATGTTGTGCATTTTCATTAATGTGTGTTGTGAAGAGGAGCATGCTTGGTTTCTGTTTTAAACAATATCAAGAGATTATCGGTGTACTGAGAGCCCTGGCAGCAGGGTGAGTGCTGTGCGTGTCTCAGAACACAAGGCTTCAGCCCTGCATCGACACAACACAGTGTAAAGCACATCCAGAAGGCCATAGAAAGTCTCTTTTAAAATTATTTTCTTTTTATGGCTTAATATAATGGACTAGGGAAAGTTATGCAGTCAGAGCACAACATACCTGTTGCTGAGACTTATGCACTGCTGGACTTCTATTTTGCTGATTTAAATCAGTTGACCCCTTTGTCCCATCCTGCAAATGTTTTCCATGCACATCATTTTAGCTCCATGAGAGGACCCTGCCCACCCATGTGCAGTGGGGAAGAAGACGAGTGAAAGAGGGACACCTAATCCTCCAGTGGCTATGTGAAAACTAGCTCTGCTGTGGCTCTATTCCTTTTTCATTTTCCTCATAACCCAGGAAAAGGTGACTTTTCAGCCCTGCCAGGCACAGAGAATGGGATCCAAAGCAATGCCCAGGCTTGACACTGAGTAGGAAAGGTGGACGGGGAGGATCCTTATCGCTCCCTACAACTACGTGAAAGGGGGTTGTGGTGAGGTGGGTGTTGGTCTCTTCTCACAAGTAACTAGTGATAGAATGAGAGGAAATGGCCTCAAGTTGTGCCAAGGGAGCTTTAGATTGGATATTAGGAAAAATTTCTTCACCGAGAGGGTAGCCAAGCATTGGTACAGGCTGGCCAGGGAGGGGGGGGCGTGACCACCTCTGGAAGTGTTCAAGAAACGTGTGGATGTGGCGCTTCGGGACATGGTTTAGGGGGCATGGTGGTATTGGGTTAACGGTTGGACTTGATGATCTTGAAGGTCTTTTCCAACCTTAATGGTTCTGTGTGATTCTGTGTGATCCAAAATCCCACTGTTATGGGGGGGAGTTTTGGGTTGCAGAAAGGCATCTTTATCCACCTCCTTCTGACATGGCTCCTCTTCTTCTGGGCAGTCCTTGGTGCTGAAGACCAATCTTTCAAATGACTTAGCAGGGCTACCTGTTTTCCTTCACAGCACGACCACAGGAAGAGATGGTGGTGCTAACATTTTACTTAGACCCCATCCACGTTGCTGAAGGGAGCGACCCTGGCCTAGGCCCTGTGAAGTGGTGCGGCCCACCTCCACGCTGCTTCGCTCTCCTTTTCTAGAAGGGATTAGCTGTGCTCCTGCAGCACTGGGCTGGGCCTTCCTTGGGCCCCAGACAGACACAGCAGCCCTAGAGGCAGAGGCATTGCTTTGCATGTGCATGCTGTCTTCCAAACACCTGAAATATTCTGCCATATCCCCCTGAGAATATGCAATGTGTCCCTAAAGTCACATGAGAGCATCTGAGGGTATCTCGGGGTGAGAGACCTCGCTGAAAACCTTGGAGAGCACAGGGAGCCACAGAGGGCCCTATCTCACCCATGGTGTCTAAAGGGAGCAAAGCCGTTCCCCTTGCTGCCGCAAGGTTCGGTCGCAGACAGAACCGGATAAATCATTCCCAAGAAAGCTGAGGGCTGAACTATTGCTTGTGCTGTGTGGATGACCATCAAGACAAGGAGCCAGGAGGGACACCCATGATGCTCTCTGGTTGTGCAGCCTTGCCTAGAAGGTGAGAGTTGGGTTCAGCACCTTCCTATTACATTTATGGAACGGCACAAGCAGTAATAATTGTGTTTTCCTGTCTGTGAACGGAGGGTGCGTGGGTTTTAGACTTTTGGTTTTTTATTCAGCTGCAGAGCCAAGCAAAGGGGTTAGGAGAGAGGCATGGGTTTCTGCACTATGGTTGGTTGCTGTGCGTGAACCGCTTCTGTTGATTGTGCAGAGATTGGAGCAGACATTCAAGAAGAACAACATAAAAAGAAGGAGGCAGAGATACAAGAGCGCATTGAAAAAATGAAAGCTGAACTTTGGTCTCAGGTAAATTAAATTATGCTCCTGTCATTTAAATGATGGTGATTTTTTGAATAATCGCTACCCCGTAAAGACAGTTAATAAAGAAGTTTGAGGTCACTGCTGTACAGCTGTCTTTAACTTCAGCTCGTCCTTTGTTCACAGATTTCTGTGTGCATGTACTTCTTCAGTTCCTGATCACAACAAAGCATACTTTATATTAATAACAAATTTTACATCTGCTCTGAAAATGGCCTCTAAAGCACACAGAAGTTATCCGTTGTTAAAGCTCTTCCCCACAGTGCTATGTAAGATTCTGAAACTGCCCTTTATGATATATATATATATATGTATATTGGTTACAGCTGTGGCAGCTTAGTGCTGTTGTGTGGCCACATTTTAACAGGAATCACTGCAATAAAATTGCTAAATGGGCCAAAATGTTATTTCACTACCTGGTTTTTAATTTAACTTGTTCTGATTTCTTAAAAAGAAAATAACAGAACTATTGATTATGTAACTCTGCTTCACCTCAATAGGATGTTAACAGAATGTTACCAGCTATTCTTAAATAACAACTTGTTTTAAAGGCTGAAAGGCACAAGGAAGATGCAGTGGATAAAGCTCTCAGAGAGGCAGCTGCTAACCACGGTGCATTTGTACAAGACCTTAAACAAAAACTCAGGAAGGAATTAAGGGTATGAACCAGTTTGCTTTCATTACCGTGGAAATAGCCAGCATGACAGAACCATGTTTTTGACAACCAAGAATGTCATTTTATGTTAAAAAAATGTTGGGTGTTGTTTTTTTTTAATGTTTGCCGTAACCAGGACCTCCATTCATCTGAGATTTGAACTCTAGTTCCCGGAGAAGTACTTGGCCTGAAAGATGACTGGCTTTGTCTTTGAGCTAGATGAGATGTGAGCTTGAGCTAGCTGGATTTTTTAATTTACTTTCAGCATGTTTCACTTTTTTTTTTTTTAAGTGAATTAAGTTTGTGGACTTTGTTGAAAATTCCCTGTCAGGTCTTGATTCAGCCAGCCACTGAACCTGATTAGGTGCATTGCTTAAGGGCAATTAAATAAGGGCTTAACTAAATCTGTCCTGAAGTTTCATGTCCATCAAAGCTAGAAAGGTATTTAACTGATTTACTGAACCTGGACCCTAAGTGGAGTGGAGGAGAAGGAAAACTGCCAGCATATGTATATTCCTAAATGAAGCACGCTGTAGCTTTGTACTTTTTTATATGTTTAGCACATGCTTGATATGGCTGTTTGGATATCGGAGAAAAGACTCGGAGATACACAAAGAAAAAGGAAGGCAACTGCCTTCTGGATCTGAGCCTTCCTGCTTTCTGCACCGCTTCACAGGGCTTTTTGCCACTAGAGCATCCGAGCACTCCTCAGTCAGGCATTACGCACTTCATCCAACACCTGCTATCCTTAGTCTCGCAGCCTCCCACCAGCAGATGAAGGGCACGTGGAGAATTGCTGGAGTGTTTTGCTTTGGAATTTTATTTTATACATTTCTAAACAGCTATCTCTTTATACTGCAGGCAGTCAAAGCAATGTGCTTGGCATCTCAAGAGGAAAAGCAGGGAGGTTTACAGTGGTCATAAGTTTCCAGCAGAGTTCATTCCATTTTATGGATCTGTTTTCCAAGGGAGCTCTGTCTTTTGCAGTCATAGCATCTGCTGACAATAGTTGGAAATAGCTCAGTTCCTCGTGTTTAACCATTCCATTACTTGCCATAAGCCTATTATATACCTTTGTAGTCTTGAGTGCTGAGGATTTGAACACGTACTATTTGACCTGATAACATTGGCTCCAGTGACTAAGGACTAGGGAGCAGATACAGAATTCTACACCTGTAACAAAAGAAGTGGCAGATATAACCAAAGTAATTGCAAGAAGTTTTAGATTTGGTGGTTTGTGTTTCTCGAAGTTAATTTTAAGAGGTGTGTTAACAATGAGCTAACTGCTCACTAGCAGCTAGCTTAGAGAGGTAGTGGCAGAAAATTACTCAGCATCTGTCTAAGCAAACAGATGGTGGCAGCCAACAAAATGTATCACTGAATGAGTGACTGAAGTGGGTTTTTACATGTAGGACAGGTCAAAGACAACTGCTTTGAGCTGATAGCCTTACAAATGGCTTTTTGTGGTAGTGCTGATGTGGCTGTTCCACCATCACTAATGGTCAAATGGTTTTAGTTGGGCTTCTTGTAGGCAGGTCCTATTATTTGTCACTCCACTTACCAGCAGCAGATGTACAACCAGTATCCACAAAAATACACAAAATACAGAGCTTGTACATGAGTGTGCAAGAGATTTACGCCAGACCTCATGTAACTCTACTCATCCTGTATTAGAAAACACACCAAGTGGTTTTTCTAACCAAGTTAAGTGGGTTGGATTGCTTTACTGGATGGTCAGGTGTGGCATAGCCTATAATGGCAACAGAGGTATATTGATATATATTGAGTTGTCTGAGATTCCAGATGTATGTATGTCCATCCAGACAACCTACGATTAGTGTTGTCATGCCTTTTTGTATCCGCCTGAGCAATATCTCGCTGACAAGCATACCAAGGACCAGGCTGCTTCTCCATCTCACTCTAAAACCATACCAACAGCCATGTTAGCTTGTGAAGGATCAGAGAACTTTTTGTGCCTTGTGTAGAAAACACAGATGATGTGGAATGATGCTACAATAAGTCTCTGTAATTGCCCCGTAATATTTTCCTGAAGTCTGTTCTGCTGGGCTTTACTGGGGATTGTTTAAAGACAACTGAGCAATAAGCTGTTGTCACTACTTAGATCTACTTTTAACTTTGCTTAAGGAAGAGGTGAGGAAGGCAAAGGCAGAGATGCAGCAGTACATGGAGAATGAGCAGAAGAGAGAGGCTGAAGCTGCAGAGCAGCGCGTGGCTCACAGACTTCAGTGCGCTCTCATGGAGTGTGCCCGGGAGAAGATGCAAGCAGTGGCCGAAGCCAGGAAACAGGAGAGGGAGGCAGCCCTGAAGGAAGCAGCCAGGCAGCACAGGTGCTCTTAGTGTTTCCCCTGACTTGGTTGGCAAAGATGCTGTACTAAAAAATATGACCGGAATTGCATTAGCATTGCTCAAATGCGGGTCTTCTAGGACAAGATTGATAGACCCTTTAGAAAAAAACATATTTGGAAATGTCAAGTGACCAGCAAGAGTTGCAGGCTCATTCTCTCTCGCTGGTGCCCCATGTAGAAATAAAACATATTTTGTCCCTAAAAGCAAATATCACAAAGCCAACCAAGGATCCAAAAGCTTTGCTTTTTATGGCTGATTTAGAGTCATCAGAAATAAAAATCTCAGCGGCCTATTGTGCCATTCATGACATCTACGCAAAACTGAAAAATGTGCTCTTAGGGAGGTCTGCATGCACAGGAGATTCTACCCATAAATTAAGCATTGTGAATTAAACAGCTTTGATGTCATAATAATAACACACCTCTCTCCCTTAAGAGTAGAATACATTCCATTTTTTGACAGCACAAACAACAAAATAACACTATGCTTTCATAATTAAAAGATCAGTTCGGGTGTGTTCCTTTGTAAGATTTTTTTTTTTTCTGAACAGAGTCATGCTTAAGTTTTGATCCATTATTTGATATCTTTATTTTCGCTACTAAAACATGCCTTTCCTGACGAAGATAAATCACATTCTGCATAAACTTAGCTGGTCTCGTTAGCTTACCAAGTTAGCAGAGCTCTGTGAAAATATCTTCAGCAAAGTGGAGGGAGCAATAACAGAGGGCAGAAACTGTTTTCTCTACATTGAAGTATTTGGCTCAGTAACCTTAATGGATACGTGATGCACCATTGTTTATATGTCCCTGAGCCAACTCTGGTGAATAACACTCATCATGTTTTGACTACATAATATAAATTACATGTTTTATTACTGACATGCTAGCACAAAGATGTTCTCAGCACCACTTAAATTTACAGATGAATCTGTATTCTGGAAATCGGTTCTTAGATATCACTTCAAGACAGCATTTTCACTTGAGGGCAGAATTGTTCAATGTCTATTTGAAAAGAAGTGTGTACTTAAGTGCTAGCTCAAAGAGAGACCTGAATAAAGAGTGAAATAGTAATCCTTTAGATTTTTCATTTGGAAGCAAGCATCATTAAATTATTGCTGGATGTGGCACATGCAGAAATACAATCTTCTGCAGCTGCCTTTCTCTGCGTCATCAGGGGCCTTCTTTTGCCCTATTTTGTTTCAGAGGTCCTGCATCAAGTTCTGATTTCATGTATATTTATAGTTGAATAAGGGAGGCTTTACAACAACCTGAATAGACTTAAATTGTTTTTTAAATAATTTTTAATAACAGGCGTTCCCTACAAATATCTTCTTCTTTTTTAAATAGAAAGCATTTAGAGCAACTCAAAGAAGAAAGTACATTTGCTGAGGAACTGTATCATAAGACTGTAGAGCAACTGAACAAAGAAAAATGTCATGAGATTAATATTGCCCTGAGTATCAAACAAAAAGAGAATCAGCTTGAGACTCAAAAACAGCTCAAAGAAGCAGAGGCGCTACATCTTGATGAGCTGGAAAAAGTGATGGTTATGCTGAAAGCAGCAGAAGAACAGGTAAAGACTCTCGAGCAAAAACTGGAAATTATGACAGATTGGAAGGACAGCCTGGAAACCGAAATACAAGCAACAAGACAAGCTTTTCAAAAATATATTGATGCCACATTTCCTAACCTGTCCCCTGGACAAGCAGATTTTATTCTGCCATTCAGAGAAGCATTTAAGCAGAAGGACACCCCAGAAGAAGCACAGTGACAAGGAGTAAAAGAGAACTAGTATTAGAAGTGTGAGATTCACAGCCATGGGTAAACAGAACTACAAATAGGTGATGCTGAAAAATAAATTCATCTCTGTTCACTGAATTATATGAGTGTGGCTAGAACGATACAGAGAAAAATAACTGCCACTATATTAAATAATGAAATGAAGAGCCATGCTTAGAAATTATGCCTTAATTTTTGTTTTATAAATGCTAGGGCAAGAGGTTGGAACATGTAGCACTTGAGGAGCTTCTCACCAAGCCCTTCTTGAGAAGGAAAAAATCTGAAAATCTGATCAGAAAATCTGTCATTTAGTTAAGCATCAGCACTTGGCCTGTGAGAGCTGTTGGCTCTGCTCCTAAATACTTAGGTAGGGAGCAAGACACACAAGCTTTGAACACCTGCAGTTTGGGCTCTGAGATTTACAGGGCAGTTATTCTATGTAACAGGGTGTATATCTGTGTAGAGTACTTGCAAGTGAGTGGTTATATGATCTGAAAACTCACCTGGCTTGAGAGACAGCTTTTGGGCAAAAAGTGTGTGCCAGCAGGCAGGCAAAATAACTTTCCTGTGGGAGGACTCAAGTTTATCTGTTCACCTGTGCTTGAAGCCTGTGTAGCTTTAGGCCAGCCTCAGTACATTGACTGGGTCTGAGAATCAGCCTGCCTAAATGTCTGGTTTGACTTCACTGTGTAACAAGGCTTCTCACAGCGTTCCCTTAATATTCACTAAAGCTTTGTGCCAATCTTATTTGTTACCTGTTAATCTGAAAACACTGTATAGCATCTTGAGTGTGAGCTGAGGAATGTAAAGGAGCTGGTCTTTACTGTAGGTGATAGAAAGTATAATATGGTGAAGGAAACTCTCTGCAGGGCATCTTGTTTAAGGGAATTTTTAAGAGAGCAATCTGTGCAGCTTTCTTTTCCTCATGCTCAAAAACAACTTCAGAAAACAAAAAAGCAGAATAATCTCACAAATATCCATCACTCTACCAAACCAAGAAGTGAAGACAAGTGAAGTCACTGGTTTCTCGTGGAACAGTTTAATTCATATAAAATACTTTGAACAGATATTTGGCACACTCTGGCACTATTTCTGACCTAAATGCCTGTAAAACCTTACCTCACCAAACTGTGGAAGCTCTTTCTAGAGAGCTGATGCTCCCCGTTCATTTCGCCTCTTACACTCCCAATGAGAAGCAGCCAAACTTCATGTTCACAGTAGTCTAATCAAATGCAGAAACTGCACAAAGCCCAAGATAAAACTTGTGTTTACATCTTAAAAGTTCTTCAGGAGTGTGAAATACACCATAAGCTCCATAAACCATTTTTAAAAGAAAACATTTACATGTGCATAACAGTCTTTTGAAACTACACAAGTAAAATACTGGAACTAAAGTACTAGCAGCTGCATCATGAAATACCTAAAGCTGATGAATGCTCTCTGTTGGGTTACATGATTAAAGGCTCACCTCAGCACACACCGGGGAGCCCAGAGGCACAGCAGCAGTTGGGGGAACCCCAACAACCCAGTCAGAGGAACCTAGCCTCCACTCCAGCCCCTCCCGGGGCATCCTAGGAGGGCATCAGCCCCACGGACTGGGAGTGAGACCCATCACCGTGAGTCAACGGGAGAGGCTTTCTGGAGCACCTTGCAGACTGAGGGTGGATACAGCCTGGAGATACAGGACTCCTCATGGGATGCAGGACAGAACATCTTGGGATTGTACGGGGATTGTAGAAAGGCTTTTTATGGGACGTTTAGGGAAATAGTGAAAGAACCAAATGGGGGGAAAGGGGGATCGAGGTGGTTTGGGAGAGAAAAAGAGTGGGAAAAGAGAGGGACAAGGGGATAAAAGAGGCTGGTTATATGTAACCAGGGAGTGGTCATAGCCGACCATGCCTTGCACCTGATCAGTGCAATGAGTGACTTCTCATTGACTCCATTTCGAACTTTTCCTGGGTGCAGGGTTTTCTCTGTGTGCATGTGTATGCTTGGAGGTCTACCTGCTGGCAGCTGGACTTGGACCACAGGTGACAGGGGCTGTGGGCTCAGGGTGCCAGCAACTGGAAAGACTGGAGTGCATATGTCAGTGTGTAATCACTAGCAAATATCAAGACAGACTAGCTGGCAAATAAGCTAAGAGGACTGGGAGCCAAGTGATGGAATGGCCATAAATCTAACATACTGGAGAGACCAGAGCATCTGAGATTTGGCTACTTGAGGGACTAGGTGGTCAAAGCCAGTGACTGGAGAGGCTGTGAGGTCTGACACTTGGCTGCTGGTAAGGTCGTAAGTCTGGACCAGCTACCAGACATGCTGTTTGCATGTGTGTGTCTGTGCATGAGGCAACACAAGGGGAAATTCTGTGTTTGCATGTCAGAAAACCAAGGTGGTGATGAAGTGCTTCAGCTCCCCTTGAAGAAACAGTTCAAGTTCTCTTACCATGACAGATAAGTAGATTTTTTTTATTCTTCTCTACTGGGCAGGATATAATATAATCATCATATGCTGCTGCAATGCCTTAAGGTTAGCATTTGTTTCAGAAAAAAAGAAGTCTCCCTGCCTTACAGGGTTAGCCCATTTTTTATCTGGGATACAGTGTCTGTGACTGATACAGACCGTGGCTGTCTACAGGGCTAAGTGTTCTCTGTGGTGGACCTTAGTCCTGGGTACCTCACTCATCCAGACAAGACCAAGGGCCCCTGTGAGTGCACATCCCAGGCTCCTCCTGACCTACAACCTTGGGGGCATGTTTGAAGACAGGCGGCAGGGCCTCAAGGTCTGGTCAGCTGTGTCTATACGTATACATACTGCAGGCACGCTCTGGGCTGGACTTAGCAGCATATGCACAGCTTATAACAGTCTGTCAGGCACTGGCATTGCTTCCCATTGCCTTTTGGGAAAGGAAAAACATTTTGCTTTACTGCTTTCAAATGTCAAGGTGAAGTTGTGTTGCCTCTACTTAGAAACAGAATGTCCTCTTAATTCTGTGTGCTTGGTTGTGGAGAGATGAAAGGAGCCACAGCTTGGCCTAAGTGACTAGCTCCACAGTATGAATGGATAGACAAGATAGCAAGCACTAGAATCCCTATGGGACCTGGAATCACAGAATCACGGAATCATTAAGGTTGGAAAAGACCTTTAAGATCAAGTCCAACCATCAAGCCAACACCACCATGCCCACTAAACCATATCCTGAAGTGCCATGTCTACACGTTTTTTGAATGCTTCCAGTGATGGTGACTCCACCACCTCCCTGGGCTGGAGAGCCATTTGCCATGGGCACTGTTTGGTACCTCAAGGAAATATTTCAGAAAGTAAAGTATCTAACTAAGTCTGATTTAAGAGATTTTTTGACTGGCAAGCTGAAAAAAAAAAAGGCTGTTTTTCATATTCTGTAAGTTTCTGCATGTTAGATACTTAACTAATGAAAACTGTGAGTACATGAGCTATTGGTAGCAAATAAAAACCAGGAGTTCAGGCATACAAGCAAGCCTTTCATTGCCTGAAGCAGAGACAGCATATGTTTGTTGGCTTGATTTTGTTCCTCTTTGAGAAGGATTGCAGCATGAAAAGTAACACTACTCATTTTACTTGCACTCTGAATCAGAGAGAGCATGAATACATGCTTTTTGACTGTTCATCTGAATGATGCCAATAAAGAAGCTTTCAGATAACATCTGGAAGCTAGGGTGCTGGTGATGGCACATATTGATGGCAGAGTGCATGAGACAAAACATAGAATCGGGAGCTGTAATGCTGCAATGAATAATACAGAAAGCAGGATCTCTTTATTAGTCCTTCAGGAGATGTCTAAAACTGCCAGAAAGTACCATATTCTCAGGAACGGTGAAACTTTCTTCCTAAGACAATGCTATAAAAGACTGAAAAGTGGGTTGTCTAATTACTGTAGCTGAGCAGCTGAACTAGTAGGGACCTGTGGAGTACGGCTGATAAGCAGCTAATTAATATACTAGAGACATCTTGCTCGTTAGTCCCTCAAAAGTCTGCAGAAGAGGACGATATGCAGATTGTGAAATCTCTGAATGCCTGGCATGGAGGAAGGAAGTGTGAAAGGAACTAATGATGCTGGTAGCGTTTGGAGTGTGAGTGCACGCTGTCTGTGCATATGAGGCAGTTAAGGAACCGCAACACCTCACAGGCAACAGACCGCAGAACGAATACACTCTATCTATGCATGGATGTAGCGTATGCACGCAGACATAAACCAAGTAATTGTGGTTTAAGGCACTGATGGGATTTCCTTTGCTGAGCTTAGTTAACAACAGTTCAATGTTACGTTTGCTGCTAGTTAAAATACAGATTGAGTAAAGGAATGTGAGTAACTAACCACAAAATGCATCAAGTGACTGGTGGGAGATGCAGATGCTGGAACACCTGGCATTAATACTGGCTAGCAGGTACAGTACACGGGCATTTTGGGGATATCTAGGGGAGGTTTCTGCCTGGGGATGTGTCAGCAGTGACCAGAGGGAAAGACAAACCCTAGAAGGAAGAAGGGGCCAACAACAACAGTAGAAACATCCTGGGGAGTGAGGAAACCTGTGCCTCCTCCATTGCAGTTTACTGGGACTAGCAGCTAACAGATCACCTTAGCTTTCTTTGGGCCAGTGAGCAAACCAAGAGTTAGATAAACAGCTTGGCTAACAACAGCTAGTAAACTAACTCCAAGTAGAAAGAGAAATAAAAGTGCTGTGCCAAATTGTGACATGGCCTGTCCAGATCTTGGCTCTTCTTCTAGCTGATCATCAACAGTTTGTCTTGTTCATTATTAAAACAGTCTCTAGCAGTTTGTTTTGGCTTCTTATAAGAGTATGGCAGTCTCATTCTTATTACTGGATCTTGCCTTTCTTTTGCGTTCTTGCACTTTTCCAATAAACAGCTGCAGTCCTCTGTTATGCTTCTCCTAAAACCTGAGTGACTAGAAGAAAATCCTACCCATCTAGGTGTCTGAGCACCATATCTTTCTATTATTTGTCTCATAAGATTACGTTCTTCCTTCGTCTAATAAAGTTTCCAAAAGGCATGGGCACTTTCAGTTTGCTTATTTGAAAACTTAAGCCACACATGATAAAGGGAATATTGCTGGCCGAAGTTGAGCTCCGCTTCATTCTGTCTTCTCTTGGAGCTTCTCAGGAAGTTATGCTGCTCATGACAGATTAATTGCAGGGCTCTGGGTACTACTGCTGCTAGCCACAAAAAGTGAAGTCCCTTCCCTGTGCTGGCTATGGCATCCCACAATGACTCCTGATTGTTGTGGGGTGTTTTTTTTCCTTACCTGCCAAGCACTGCAAGTATTAGGTGTTGGAAAAGAGTAATTTAACTCTGAGGCTAGCATCTGAGCTACTTTGACTCTATAACTAAGGTGTTATCCATCTTTGATATGTTTCTGATAGTGCCTCTTTAGTATGAGGTTTATATTCCAAAGAAGGGCAATGCAGATGGTGAGGGGTCTGGAGCACAAGTCTTATGAGGAACAACTGAGGGAACTGGGGTTGCTTAACCTGGAGAAAAGGAGGCTGAGAGGACACCTTATCACTCTCTACAACTACCTGAAAGGAGGCTGTAGTGAGGTGGGTGTTGGTCTCTTCTCACAAGAAACAAGTGATAGGACAAGAGGAAATGGCCTCAGGTTATGCCAAGGGAGGTTTAGATTGGACATTTTGAAAAATTTCTTCACCAAAAGGGTTGTCCAGCATTGGAATAGGCTGCCCAGGGAAGTGGTTGAGTCACCATCACTGGAGGCATTTAAAAGATATGTAAATGTGGTGCTTAGAGACGTGGTTTAGTGATGAACTTGGCAGTGTTGGGTTAATGGTTGGACTCAATCTTAAAGGTCTTTTCAAACCTCAATGACTCTGTGATTTTATAATCCTGATTTATACTCAGTTCTGATTTTCAATGTGGATTTAAAAGTTAGTGACCTGGACCTTCAGCCTTAAGCTTTACCTTGTAGAATCTTATAATTTCATTATATCAGTAGGAATCTGGTGCTGAGACACTTAGCTATTCTAGTGAGCACCTGAAGCCCTTCCCTTTATAGAATACTGAATCTGTCTGTCTGTCTGCCTGTCTGCAAGAAATACTTATTTCTGGGTCAACTGACTAGACAGTTCCGTCTCATCCATAAAACCTGTTTTCTGCTGTCCTGCTTCTACCTGAACAACCTCTCCAGGTGACTTTTCAGGTGTTGCATCTCATTTCTCAGTTACAAAGGCCATTTCAAATAGCAATAATCATCTCTACTCGAATGTACCCTTTCCTATATTTTCAGGAAACTGTATGTCAAAGTACTAAACTAGACTTGAAATATTTCCAGCATTGGCAAGGCTAGTCTCTCAATGCCCGCTGAGTCAGCACTGAACATCAAGTGTCAGTGTACCTCAAGGCACTGCAGGGCTACAAGGCAGCATTAAAGATAATATAACTCTTCGGGCATAACTCTTAGTACAGACTCTCCCCATTTGTACAAAAGGAGGGTTTCCTCATTAAAATTGGAAAGTTACTCTGGACTTGGAGCTACATGTTGAAAACAGACTGCACCCTTTCTCTTTCTGAATCAGTTAATAAAAGTACCCTTGCCTTGGTAAACAGACCTTGAGTTACCTTCAAGTAAGGCCACATTTTTCACAGAATGAAGTGTCCCATAGTAAAATCAGATTAAAGAATTGTACTCCCCACCCTCTTGTTTTATTCTGACCCAGGTGTTTGCTGTGGTCCTGTGAACTATATCAGGGCCCTGATTCCTCTTTAAAAGGGGAGAATGCAGAGTCTAGGCAACACAGGTATTTGTAGATCTTTTGTTATAAAACAGGACCTTTGCTCTTGATTCAGTAGAGAACAAGGTAAATGCTTGCTGGCATGTTTAATGCATTATCATCAGTCATGTGGGGAATGCAGAGGAGCTGGCCGCTGCTGTAATGTTTGCATTAAGCTTTTCCTAAAATCTTTCACCTCTGAGATTGACTCTGTTTTGTTTTGTGTTGTTTTTTGGTCTTTTTTACAAGACTTGTTTCTCCACTAGAAACTAAAAGTCACATTAGTGATCACTTGTGAGTAATAACTTGGATGAGTCTAGGTTTAAAGTTAACTACCTGAGGTGTGCTTCTTTACACGGCAACTCTTGAATTCCACAGCAGAAAAGAAAACAAACTGTAAATGTGTTTGACTTCTGACTTTCATCTACAAGTATATTTAACCCAAACATTGCATCCTTGTGTTAATGAAGAACAACCACAAAGCAAAGACAACAGACGCCATCACTGTGATGAGGAAGAGGAGGCAGTTCAAGGAAATAAAAAATAGCTGCATCTCCCATTTCTTAATGTGTTTAATCAATATTCAAAAATAGTTGTTAAACCAATATTCTTGTAACCAGCTTATATTAGTTACCCGTTCTATTTAGGGACTGATTAAATAGAAATAGTAATTTGTCTATGGATAATTGAGAATGAAAACTGGGTAGCATTCAAGAATATATATACATTCAATAATATCCATCTCTTGGTTATTAAACAGATAGTGCTCTATACAAGACTTGCTGACTTCTGCTGGATAAAGACTCCTAAATGGTTTGGAATACTCTATTTGTTACTGAGAGAAATCTGATCTCCATCACAAACCGAACTGATCCTTTCTTCTGTTCTAAACCACGGTAGTTGAAACTGATTGCTGTAGACAAGAGCAGAAACTTCCCATGCCATCTCACAAACCATGTGAAAGAAACTGTGTTTCACAGCATGACTTGGATAAGGCTGTAATACTCGGTTCAGTTCAGTAAGCTGAGCTTTGTAAGTGAAAGCTTGGAATTACTAACTTTACTGCCAAGGAAAAGTTCTTATGCTTTTAATTCTGCTGCCAAAGGGGGCTGTATTGGCAGGATACTGGAGACTTGCTGGCTGACTTCGCTGGAAAACTTGCAACGTTACAGGAACCACCAGCCACCCAGTCTGCTGCATATGGGACATGAACTGTAATTCACTGACATTATTACTGGTCAATTAGAGATGCACCCATGTGACTGAGACCTTGATCTGTGTCTATGGTGTGCAAGCTGACACACGCTCTTGCAGGCTTGCCAGTTCTGAACTGAACTCTGTAGAGACCGTTCTCTGCAGGGCTTTCACGAAGGACAATGAGGAGCTGGATTCCTTTCATAGGATGACGCAGGACCACTATGATCTCGCCAGAGGATTCTTGGAAAGCTGCCAAAAAGACAGCAAAATTTTCTTTTATTCCATTCAGAAGGAAAATAACCTGGGATTCTCTACGGTCACCAGCAGAGCTCTTTCAGTCCTCAGTCTTTTTAGCTTTAAATGCAAGGTTAAGATGTTGGAACATGCGCTGCTCAAAGATCCTCCTGAACAAAAAGCTTCTAATACTGTAAAAGCCTGAAAGCCTTAGCTTCATCTGTTCCTGTGCTTGGTTCTATCTAAGCAGCAATATGTTGAGTGACTTGGAGTGGGTCTTGAAAGTCTGGCAGTGGAAGATGACATTCATGGTGTTGAAAGACTACTTGAAAGAACTGAGCTCATTTGGAAGTGAATAATATGGGTTCAACTTGTAAGCCCTATAAGTTTCTAAAGTCCCTACTGCTTGCTTTTTTCTTTACTAAAATTATTTTTCCTTTGAAAATACTAAAACTGCATATCTTTCTTTTCCTCCAGTTAAAAAAATGGCTTTTGGGTACTGTAACCCTGGGCATAAAATCAGTATACATCTTATTTTAATTGCCTTGCTGCCTTACTTAGGACAAAAAGATGTGTGCTTCTGCAATTTACTGATCTGTTCTCACCTGAATGCTGGCACAGGAAGGAGACTGGAAAGCCTGAGAGGTACATTATTGTCTAAAGCACAGGGGAACAGCAAGAACCATTACAACCCCACAGGGAGAATGACAGCTGGTGTTAGGTGGTGGCTTTTTCTTGGTTCTCAGTAAGTTCCCGTCAAGCCTCTTTCCTCTTGGACATGAAGTGTTTTGGTAAATCCAATTTATGGCATTAAGGAGTGTCTGAGTTCAAACACACTGGGCAGATTTGTCACTGTGAGCAAGGCTCCCAGCGCCACTGCAGATCTCCTAATGCTCTTACAGCCCCTTCTAGTGAATTATCTTTTAAAAGTTGGAATTCTTCCTGTAAAAAGTCTTGCAGGCATGATACTAACCATAATGTGCTGGAAAAGCTGGATGTCAGCTGGTATTGGTGTGACTTTTTACGAAGGCTGGCAAAACTCTTCACCTTTCCCCTTTCCTTGCAAGCTATCTTAATGAATCTGATGTGTGTGGACCAGAGGAGTGGTGAGTCTGCCGAGACTGTCAAAAGGATTTAACAACAGTTTAAGAGCCACTTTCCTGAATGTATGCTGGGGGCAGGAACTTCCTGAAGAATATTTTGCTGCAGTTTCTTTCTCCCTCCCCCTGGAAGTGACTGTCGTGTGGTGTCACTGGTTATGCACACACAGTATGTATGCAGAGAGGAGGCACCACAACTTTTTTTTTAAAGTATTTCAATGGTTTTGACTAATCTAGTGGAGTCAGAGTCAAGGAAACCAGAACCAGCACATAAATGTCTGAAAGATGGCAAACTAGCATCCTTGAGGAGTTACAACGTGCATATACAGTCATCTCTTAGCTTTATTTCACCCTCACACACCCCACACCCCCCTAAGCTGTATGCATAGCCCATTTTTCTTACCTGTTGTTATTTTCTTCTTCTCCTCTTCTTGGCTCCAAATGGTGGAAATGTTCACTCTGCTAATGTCAGTACAGATAAAAGGGAAACACCTTCCCTTTAGCTGCAAGCCGCTAGTTAGCCCCAAGTCTCCCATGGGACATGGAAACAGCTTTTTCCTTCACATGTTGGTCAGAAGCCCCTTCTGCACCTCATTGTAAGCCTGCTCTGAGTTACCAGGGTAGGGGATTTTTTAGTAGCAAAGTAGTCCAATGACTGTCTCACCCCACAGATAACCACAGATGTGGGTGCTAGGAATACCTGCCTTCATTAAAAGTAAGGGATGCAATGCAGGAAGAAAGCAAGAGGCTACTTCATGCCTGCCCTGAGCACAATAACATTCCAGTCTGGTATTGTGTAAATGTTTGATCTGCTGCTCATATTTTAAGGTGTGGCTTGGGTAGGTTCTGCTTGACTGGGACATAAACAGGTTTACTGCTAAATATGCCTATTGATACGTAGTTATAAAGCTTTTGGCGAAGTTTTACATTGTGGGTGTCTCTGATATAGAGAGGATACAGATCTTAGCAAAGATCTGTAAACTTATATACTTTCTTTTGTTATTCTTTATTTATTTACCTATTTAGATGTCCATTATCTAGAACGCTGTGAAGCCTCCAGTGTAAGCTAGAGGTCAAAGAAATGACCGGTGGTCTTTCAGCAAAACATCTTTCCAGAGTTTCACAGCTACTTTTGAGAGTAGTTTGTGCATTCAGGGTCATCCACAAAGCTTAGAAATAAGCTTTAATGCCAGTGTGGGCTTCCTTCAAAAACTCTTACTCTAGGAAGAAGAGGATATTCTTCAGTGTGAAGTAAAAAGGGATGTCCTTTTGCAGAGCAGTAGAGCTGGCTGGAGGGGTTGAAGGTCTTCTGAAGTAAAGAACTGTGTCAAGGGCAGGCACCAGACTTGGAACTGGCATGAAAATCCTTGCTTTCCTCAAAGCAAGTCCATTTTTACAAATCTGTAAGTTACTGCTTTGATAGTGTAGGTCAAACTCAGTGCTGAATTCTGTCTTTGTGAAATACACTTGTGTCAATATGTCACATGTGTTGTCTTTTAAACCTCAGCCTAGAGGCCACTTACATTTTAAATTCATTCTATCCCTAATTGAACTTTGAAAAGAGGTTGTGAAACCTGAAGTTTCACAGATATGTTTAAGCCATAAATTGTCTTTAGGTTATAGCTTCCAGTGAAGTTACTCTCCAGGTAAAATCTCTGGAAGTTCTCAGCCTCGTGTGTGCAAGCTTAAAGACAGGTAATGTGATGTGTCTCTTACTAACACAAATGACTCAGTCCTTCAAACACTATAAAAACAGAATTTTACAATCAGATTAAGTTGCTAATTGAGAGAGTAAAGGAACTGTACTCACTTAAGAATAGATAAACCCCATGAGATTGAGCTAGGAGCAGCATTTCAAGATCACCACTGCTTAAACAAATGCAGAGAATTAAATGAAGTTCAAAAAGATGAGCAAAGGCAGAATAGAGATAAAGCCCAAAACTAAAACTAAAGGCGCAAAAGAAAAGCAAAACAAGAACTTCCTTATCGTCCTACAAAGCTGACCATACCCAGATGACTCAGCTTAACTATTTCTAAAAACAGTCAAAGAATCATAGAATAGTTTGGGTTGGAAGGGGCCTTTAAAGGTCATCTAGTCCAACCTACCTGCAATAAGCAGGGACATCTTCAACTAGATCAGGTTGCTCAAAGCCCCGTCCAACCTGACCTTGAACTTTTCCAGGGATGGGGCATCCACAACTTCTTTGGGCAACCTGTGCCAGTGCCTCACCACCCTCACAGTGAAGAATTTCCTCCTTATATGTAGTCTAAACCTACCCCTTTTCATTTTAAAGCCATTACCCCCTGTCTTATCACTACATGCCCTTGTAAAAAAATCCCTCTCCAGCTTTCTTGTAGGCCTTCTGCAGGTACTGAAAGGCTGCAGTAAGGTCTGTCTGGAGCCTTCTCTTCTCCAGGCTGAACAACCCCAACTCTCTCAGCCTGTCCTCACAGGAGAGGTGTTCCATCCCTCTGATCATCTTTGTGGGCTCCTCTGGACCTGTTCCAACAGGTCCATGTCTTTCTTGTGCTGAGGGCTCCAGAGCTGGATGCAGGACTCCAGGTGAGGTCTCACCAGAGCAGAGTAGAGGGGCAGAATCACCTCCCTCGACCTGCTGGCCACGCTGCTTTGGATGCAGCCCAGGAGCCAGTTGGCCTTCTGGGCTGCAGGCACACATTGACAGCTCATGTCCAGGTTTTCATCCATCAGTAACTCCAAATCCTTCTGGGCAGGGCTGCTCTCATTCCTTCATCTCCCAGCCTGTATTGATACCAGGGGTTGCCCTGACCCAGGCGCAGGACCCTGCACTTGGCCTTGTTGGACCTCATAAGGTTCACATGGGCCCATGCCTTGAGCTTGTCCAGGTCTCTCTGGATGGCATCCCATTCCTCAGGTGTGTCAACTTCACCACTCAGCTTGGTATCATCTGCAAACTTGCTGAGGGTGCACTTGATCCCTCTGTCCGTATCGCTGTCATGTTAAACAGCGCCAGTCCCAATACCAACCCTTGAGGAACGCCACTCATTGCTGGGCTCCACTTGGACATTGGGCTGTTGACTGCAACACTTTGAGTGTGACCATCCAGCCAATTTCTTATCCACCGGGTCCATCCATCAAATCCATGTCTCTCCAATTTAGAGACAAGGATATCATGTGGGACAGTGGTTAATTGTCTTTGGTCAAATGGTTACTTCTACCTCATATGTTTTCTGTACCTGTAATTTCCCAAATTGGTTTTCTATCTCCTCAGGATATTTGCTATATAAATTTTGCTTTCATTTCTATTATCAAGATTAGCTGACATGCCACATTGAAAAAACAGTCACATCTGGCCTGTGCTGTGTATCTGTAGAAAAATTATAGAATTAATTTCTAAACTAAAAAGGTAAGAAATGCTAATTCTGCAATCCTTCTGGTTTTCTAAGAGTTACCAGGCATCCCATGATGTTTAAATACCACTTTTTTCCAGTCTTTAGTGCTGCTTGAAGATCACTACAAACAGGCTCAGCTGTCTAAAGAGTTATTCCGCTAAGCAGTCAGTACAAATTGACAGGATCTTAAGCCTTAATAGCTGCTCTAGAGGAGAGAAGCTGCACTGGGAATAGAATCACTTTTGGGCAACAAAATTCTGAATTTTGGAGAATTATTTGCAAATGTGTACATAACTGCAAGGGTATCCATTTGGTTCCCAGCTCATTTCTTAACATGGGGAAAACACTGAAGGGAGGGCTCTGGAATACTGTAGATAATAATCCTCTTGCCCTCCATGTCTGATTCACTGATCATTCCCATCCTTGCTGACAGATGAATGAAGAGCATATTTGTACATCAGTGAGAAGTCTGTAGCTGGATAAAAGAGAGCTGAGTTTCCCATTATTAGTGCATTTTTTCTTCTCCACTAATGGTGTCAGAGCCTTAGCAGCACATTTCCTATGAGATTCTTTCTTTTATCCACATACTGGATAGTTGTGTTTCCATAACTTTGGAAGAAGTTCCTATAATCTGGACTGAGAAAAAAGTCCTCAGTCCTGGATCTCCTGATGGATCCCATCAGTGTGGGGTGCTGCCCAGCAGTTGTTTCTTACACTTGTTCAGCTTGGAGGAAAATTACTGTATCGCTTTTTTTTGCAATGACTCATCTTAGCATTGCACAAGAAGGTGGTTTCCTGTAAAAGGAATATTAACGTTTCTAAATCATTATCATCTGTACAGACATAAGGACTGGGTAATATCTAGCTAACCCATGAAATAGCAGTATGTGCTTCTGGCCAAACTGCAGCTCTTTTGAAACATAATTCAAACTTGGTGTATATCAAGCAGTATATGATAAGTTCTGGATCTAATTTTCAGTGGATTTTTTTAGAGGGATGATTAATGGAATCAGCTATTGACCTGTGTTATTTTTTTTTAATACCTGTGACTGAAATGTTAAGGTAATGTTAATATTGTTTAGGAGCCTTAGGTAGTGACTCATCTGAATACAGCTGAATAATGCATCTTTTGGAGGAGTTTCCAGTTGAGGCACAATGGTATGTCTAGAATCTCTCCACACCCTCTGCACAGCGAATGTCAGAGCTCTCAAGGTTTGAAGGACAAATAATTTTGCTCCGCACCCTTTTCTGTGACCTGGCAAATACAGTGCATCCATTGTGCTTGCTAAGGGATCCAGGCTAACAATAGTGCATT
Source organism: Phaethon lepturus (assembly GCF_000687285.1). Taxonomy (NCBI): domain Eukaryota; kingdom Metazoa; phylum Chordata; class Aves; order Phaethontiformes; family Phaethontidae; genus Phaethon; species Phaethon lepturus. The sequence continues at coordinate 27,000 of NW_010552501.1, forward strand.
TGTTAACTGGGTTTCTATTCTTCCTGTTTTTTTTCCAGAAATGCTCAAATGAAGGGTAAAACTTTTGTGGCATGTTATCTGTGAATGAATTTTTTTATTTCTAAGTTGAAAGCCAAATTGGCAAAATCTTGCTGCCTTGGCAACACTTTCATCCCAGGAACAACTGTCAGCTTCCCTAATCTGAGTTGCCTGTACAATGAGTAAGTCTAAGCTCCCTGCTAAGTACCCTCATATTTTAATGAAATTCTGATATAGTGGGAATTAGGGGGAGACACAGCGGTAGCGTATCCAGGCATCCCTTCTCTACCGCAGCAAAATGACAGAGCTGAGAGAAGAAAACACAAGAGCAATCTAATGTTGCTTTACCATATTCTAAAAGGGAGGCTCAAATGCTTAATGATACCTTAAATAAATGCCATAGGTGTCATCTGGCATTCCCTTACACATGAACCATTAGTCTGTGCTGTGCCTCAATGAGCCTGAAATGGATATATACCTACCATTTATATAGCTTTCCAGGAGAGTCCTGGAAACTTAAAATAGTGCTGCACGCTCTTGTATGAATGTGTCCTTAAAGCTGAGCTGGTCAGCACTGTTGGCTGGCACTACAGTGGTGCTCCAAGCAAGGCAGCACAAGCACAGAGGCCTCCAATTGGTGATATGCAGGCTTGAGGAGGAAGAAAGAATAAAAATTCTTACACCAAAAAATTCTCAGCTTCGAAAATCAGTTTTATTCTGAACTAACAGACAAACTGGAGAAGGTGGCATGACACATCTGACCTCACAATGTAGATTTCTGACCGAGACTTCTGTGTGACTCTTTGGAAATAATAAAAGCTAGGTAGACTGAGTGTATTTTCCTCTTGAAAGAGACGTGCTTTCCTTGCACTGCTCCTTTCAAAGAACCAAGTGCAATCAAGTGAACATTAGTTTCTGCATCAAGGTGCAAGGTAGTTTCAAGGACCCTGAAATGTAGCAAACAAAAATCTGCATCACATGTTTTAACTTCAGGGATGAAGAAAGGGACAGTGACTCACCTTCTTCTTGGCTCTCACACTGTCAGCTATAAATCCCTGCACTTAGATGTATCATCAAAGAGCTTTAGCTGGTGCTTTGCATTGTTTCTGACAGCAGAAGACCTTCAGACCAGAGGGCTGGCGTTTGCTCACTTAGCTGGCCAAGGATTAGGTGAGGCCTGAGCATGGGAAGATGCTAACTGAGCTGTAAGGACAACTTGATTAGTGTCTCTTCCAGATGAGCTATGAGTGAGAATGACTGGAGGATTATTCATTGCAGAATCCCTTGGTGCGCATGACTGTGTTAAGTGCAGCCCAGACAGACTCTTCCTCAGCTTAGCCTCCCCACTGGGCACAAGGCAACGGGTTGATGCAGTAGATCAAGCTTCATATGGCAACACTTCTTGCCATCATGGCAGTCATGTCTTCTGGGGCGGAAGCTCTCCGTTCATCTAATGTGACTGCCAGGAGCTCAGGCTGAGCCCTAGATTGGCCCACGGAGTCACGTTGCTGATTCTGGGTTGTTTCCCCTACGGCTCCACAGTGTAAGAGCACCCAGCTGCAACTCTGTCCCTGCACCGGCAAAATGAGGGAATGTGCCCAGGCTTGAGCAGCCTATCAAGTAAATCCTGTCTTCTCGATGTAGCTGGAGAAAGAGGTGACTTTCTAAACGTGCTAGCCAGTCTAACGTGATGGCAAACCCATCAAATAGGTGATATGCTTTCCCTTGAAGGACTACGGTGTCCACTTTTATAGTAATTTAAAACCTACTATGTCGTTTTTAATGGTTCTCCAAACTAACATTTAAAATTCTTGTATCACAAACCCAAAACCTTTTTACTATCGGTTTTTTTAGAAGTCAGCGGCTCAGGCACACCACTAGAGGGAATGGTTTATCTGTCTTTAAAGATAGTATGACACAGGCTCTTAGAAGCTCTACACTGAGAATTTGTGAGGAGGGAATCAGAAGGGTCTTTTATTCTATTTACAAGAACACCGGATAAATCATTTATTTATGATAATATTCCATTTCCAGGAACTATGTTTAAAACTTAAAGTTAATACTAATTCTAGGGGAGCAATTAAACTGCTTTGATCATAAAATAATGTTCTGCAACCTAAAGACTTCAGTAACTTAGCAAGTTAAATGAATTTTTGTGGTCTAATATAGACTGCAAACCTCCCCTGAAACCACAGTTTTCTTTGGAAAAAATATAATTGCCTGACTTTCTCTTCCTTCTCTCCTTCCTTCTCTCTCTCCCTCCTTCTCTCCCTCCCTCCCTCCCTCCTTCTCTCTCTCCCTCCTCCCCTCTCTC
>NW_010552502.1:0-825 GCF_000687285.1 Phaethon lepturus
TTCATCCCGAATCCAAACCACAGCACTATACTGGCTATCAGGAAGAACATTAACTCTATCCCAGCTGAAAACAGGACAATACTGCAGTATGTAAAGTTGCAGGTGGACATTTTGTGGAATTAATAAACTTAAATGTCGTTGAGGGTCTTGAAGATAAGATTTAAAAAACAAAAATCTAGCTGTTTTGGCGCTTGGCCTGAATCTTTTTAATAGGACCCAGTTTTCCAAGGGAAAGGAAGTAGCACTTTGGAAATCTGAACTCTGTTTGAAAATTTACATGGAGGAGAGACATATTACTGCTGTACTTGTTTCTAAAAATCATACATTTAAGGCCCTTCTGAAAAAGGAAAAGGGAAAATTGTGTCTGGTTAGAATAGTAGCAGCAAGTTGAAGACCAATGGGAAAAACTCCCTTTGATGTGATGAGGAGCAGTGATATGATCTGTGAAACTGGGCTGTGGATGAGATTTCCTTATTCTTTTGCCTAAAACAGATGTTTGGATTTCTTCTTATTTAATTGATTAAGCTGAAAAAATGGAGACTTTTCTCTTTTTGCATTTCAACTCAAACTATGTAGCACAGCCTCTGAATAGAAAATAGAATAATATAAATGAAAGAGAGCTAAAAATAAAATTAATTTCCAGCTAGCTCTATATAAGCACTAAAAACAGAAATAAAGGAGATTTCGTAGTTTCCCTGTAGCATCCAGCAATGAAAATCAATCAATTTGAACCAGGTTCATGGTATTAAAACAAACCATCAACTCGTAGTAGGAAGTTAAACAAGAGGTGCCACATTCACAGTAAGGAAAGCAGATGGAAAGAGT
>NW_010552502.1:856-3789 GCF_000687285.1 Phaethon lepturus
GATTAATGGGAATATTTTTAATACATTTTTGTGTGTGTGCATGATCTTTTATTACAATAGAAAACCAGCAAATTAAATTTATATTGTTCATTGAAGTCCAATTACATATACTACACAGTGGGAACACGTGATGGATTGACCTCAGCCAGCAACTGAACACCCACCAGCTCGCTGCCCACTGCCCCCCAGCGGGATGGGGAAGAGAATTGGAAGAGCAAAAGTGAGAGGGGGGGGCGGGAAATCAGTTTAATAAGTGGAGCAAAACTCTGTGTGCAAGCAAAGCAAAATAAGGAATTTATTCACTACTTCCCAGTGGCAGGCAGATGGCCAGCCATTCCTGTAGGCTGGTAGGCCTCAGCAAGCTTAATGCTCACTTGGGAAGGCAAATGTAGTAACAGCAAATGACCCTTCGTCATCCTCCTTTCCCTGAGCTTTTATTGCTGAGCACAACATCACGGGGTATGGGATGTCCCTTTGGTCGCTTGGGGTCAGCTGTCCCAGCTGTGTCCCCTCCTGACTTCTTCCCCAACACCCAATGAGAATGTTGCCGTTGAAGCCTACTTTTGCCTGGCTTCACTCCAGGGTGTCTAGTTGCTGCTGGAGTTACTGTGTCTAGTGGTGACCATTCATGCTGGTCAGAAAGAAGTACTGCTGGTGACTGCAGCTGCTGGAGGTTTCTGCTGTACCTTGTCATTCTCAAGACATCCAAGGGTTTCACTTGGCCATTTTGCCAAGTGAATCCATTTTCTTGGTTCAACTGAATTCTGTAATAAATCCATCAAGACATGTATCTCTCCGGTCACAGCTGGAGGTGCTTTGTCTTTTTTACTGATAGAGAGGCTTGATTTTTGTTGCTAATTTATTTTTACCAGCTGAAGTTTCGGAGTTTTGTTAGAAATTAGTTCCCAGCGTGTACTTTGCTAGTAAGGGATGGTGTATTCATCCTTTCAGCTATCAACAGAGGACGTCTGGCTGGATCTGAAGTTGCAATCCATTTCAATTGCAACAAAGGACTCTAAATCCTCAGCATTATTGTTGTCTTCATTTGGATATGTTGAATTCCACATGCATGTGAATCTCATGTTTTGGAATATCTTAATTTTGGGAGTTACAAAGATGCCCTGTCTTTCACATGGTGGTTGCCACTTAAGAGAAAACAGAACTGGACACTCAGTGCCTCTGAGTACTTTTGTTTCCAATGCATAAGCTGCAGCTCTGTTCAAAGTGCGGGAGTTAGGGCTTTTGATCAGTATTAGAAATACGCAGGAGGCAGCTCTGTGAGTTACACATTGACACTGCGTTTAAATGAGGCATTTGCTAATTTTTCCACTACTGCTGAAAAAGCCCAACCGTAATGGTAGCTTTGGTTTTAAGTGTTTGGAATTTTTTTTCCCCCCTGTAATTGCACACTTCTGTTGTGTATATCTATTCTAACTTGAGCAGACATCTGTACCTACCTTTAGCTTATTTCTTCATGAAAATTCTTGTTTTAGCATGAAAAAAGCATGTAATAAACAGAGATTATTTGTAACTGGTACAGAAGGTCTCTCAGAATACCAGAAATAGAGAGTTCTTGAGAGCTGAGGACTGTCTTTATACCATGTCCTTATTAATGTCTTACCCCGTCCACTTTTTAATGGAGAAGATTTTAAAGATGTTTTTAAAGTTGCTACTTCAGTATACATTTTCATATTTTCCTTTGCCTGAAGCAGCTCATACCCCCTGAATCCTGAACAGGATATTTGTCTGTGATGTCGGAAGAAGCCTTATAGCTCTGCCTGTGTAAACACAATTCCAGTTGCTTCTTGAATGCCCTAGCAGTGTGTCAGAGTTAGGTAAATAAACTAACTGCTTTAATTGCTCCTTCATCCCTTGAGTGCTTCCACTTTGTGGGTTTTACAGTAATGTTAATGTATTGTAATCCATTATTATCTGCAAAATTAAAATTTTCTTTCTTTGCCTGCATCTGCCACTGTTAATTCAGAAGCTCTAATAAATGCATTAAAAGAGCGAAGTAATAAACAAAAGAAAGTCCCTCTGGGAATGTATAATTTCACTTTTACTCATGACTCTTCATGCTGGGTTGGAAGAAAATAAACCGTGTAAACATGCAAAGTTAGCACGCCACTAAAGTGAGACTACAAAGCAGTGTTGTAAAACCCTTCTGTAGCTGCTGCACTTGCATTTATTTTGGAAATGGGAAGAATTGAGACTAAGTGCGTGCAGTGATGCGCTGAAAGCGGGTCTCAGGCTCGCATTGAAGGACTGGGACTCGTGTGGAAGCTGTGAGGAGTGTCATTCATTGGAATGGTAAACTACCCAGTGAGGCACAGTGGGTAAGTCATTTTCATCAGGGAAGATGATAAACCATCAGGAAGCTGAGGTTCATCAAGGAAAGAGGGAGAATCCCAGAGGGACCCATGTGTAGACAGAGCATATCAGTAAGAAAAAATGTGGCTGAATGGGCAGATGAAGCGTTATCAAACAAAATAAATTTGGTTTGAACACAATTGCCTTACCACCATTTAAGACGTGGCTGATACTAAACTGCATTACTCCTACTGATTTTAAGTGCCCGAGGGCATTAGGAGATGTCAGACACAGATATTTAGTTTAGCCATTGTCTGACTTCAACGGAGTAGGTTGAGCATGAGACAGCCCATGACATGTTGAACAACTGGGGTAAGTCAGAGAGAGATTCAGAGAGATGTGGGCAGAGTAAAGGAAAAAATCAGGATGGGAGCAAGATGGTGAAAAAGAAGGAAAGAAAGTGGAAGGGGAGTGTTTGTTTTGGGAACCCTTTATGTTTAAAAGGTTTTTTGCAAGCGTGGGCTCAGGCAAAAATAGGAGATGCTGAAACGCCTGGAGCAGAAGAAACATTTGAAAGCAGCATGGCCACCCAAGAGGAACCAGGAAAATAGCTACGTGTAGGG
>NW_010552502.1:3820-22764 GCF_000687285.1 Phaethon lepturus
AGAAGAAGCAAATGTGCTTAATTCCATTTGCCGGTGTTGGTACCGTATGCTGCTGGGGCTTCAGTGGGTCTTCCATGGAGTTTCAGAGGAGATGCTGGCTCAACACCTTGCTGCAGATGACACATCTGACAACTGCGACCTACTCGATAGCCTGTCTCGCAGCACCCTGCCCTCGCAGGGGTGGTTCTGACTTCTCTGCCGCGGAAGCAGCTGTGGGAACGCTTGCAGGGAGAAGTGCCAGGGCACAAGCTGTGCAGGGCAGGTGAACAGCAGCCCAGGGGATAGGAAGTTGGCCTTTCCCTGTGGGTAGGATGTGACAAGTGTCCTGTTGTTTCGATGAGATAATCTGCTATTAGTCTAATCACTGTAATTAGTCATGCTGTGCTTGCTGGTGATGTCCCCTGGGTAGCGTTTCAAAAATTTCCTCCTGTTATGTGCCTGGAGGGTGCTGGATTTGGGAGTAGAGAACAACAGCGCTGTCATTGTTACCCACTGTAACAAGAGAGATCCGAGCAAAGGAGGCAGAGCATGACTTTCAGCAGTCACAATAAAAAGATACGCATGGGGGAGTGTGGGTGAAAGTTAGGAAAGGAATAAGCTGCTTGTGCCGGATGGGATGTAGGTATTTATACAGGGGCAAATTAGCCACTGTTGGGTTATTTGTCTCAGGGGGTTTCTGCCTTCAGCATACGCACTAGAGGAAGAGTGTCAGTCTACAGCTGCTAGGGTACTTAAAAACCCAGGAACAGGCACGTGAAGTTCAGTGATAAGGTTTTTATGCAGACACAAAGCAATTGCAGTGAAATAAAGGAGGTTCTCTAATTTCATGAGAATTAAAAATGGGTATGGCCCACAAGGCTATACAAATCCCTCCTGATTTTCTAATGTGCGGCAGCATTGGGCTTTGCAGAATAAATGGAGCTAGTCATTTCTATGAGCTGGTCTGATCTATTGCTTGAGAAACGGAGAGCTGGGCTTGTTTCCTTGAGTCAGTTGTAACTCCCTTCTGCTGTATTAAAATGTTAATAAACAGCGCCATGGAGCTTCATGGGTTTTTGTAAAGCTTTGTGAATTGTTGCAATGAAAGATTGTCCTCTATACCGTGGGGTAGAGTATCCTCCTTGTCTGTGTATTGGACTTAAAGGCTGAATTGTAATTGTTGAAGCCTTGAATATTTACAGTGAATTGTGGAGGAAGAATGGAAGAATAGATAAACTTTACATTAATGTAGGTTAAGAAACAGATATGTATTTAGTGAACATAAATGTGTATTTGCCAGCCTTTCAAGAACATTAAAGAATGCTTTTAAAGTAGAACAAAGAACTTTAGTATTAAATAGAGCTTCTGTGTAGGAATGAGATAACTATCCGACAATCAGTAAGTGTAAAGCCCCTCAGAAAAGCAGTGCTATAGAAGTACACACACACTTTGCTACTCCTGTCCTATATTCCTTAAAAAGCATCAAATGCTGTGAATATGCTATCAGCAACATCTGTTTCCTGAGTTGTCATTAGGAGATGCTGATCTACATTTAGTTATATCATTGCCTCACTTCCAGTAACCTCAGGTTTCTGCTCCTTTCAAGAGTGTACCAGCAATGCTTTTAGTTTCAAAGTACTTCATCATTGTGTAGTTTCTCTGCCCCTCTTGCTGCCTTGCATATATGATGCAAAGTGTTTCTTGCAAGTTCAACAACTACACTGGTTTATGTGCAGACTGAAGACTTCAGTAGACAGAGGAAGTGCTTCTAAAGAGGAGTGCTGATTTTTAAAAGTAGCTGCAAAAATAACAGCAAGATGGTCCATATTTATTGTCTCCCAATGATTTCTTAGCTTAGCCAGAAAAGAAGATACATATTTTCATCCTCTTAGTACATTATAAAGGTTTTATACTAATATAATTCTAATGAAATCAGTAACAGTGAAGTGCTGTAAAATAAGTATAACATGATGGAAACAAGCATAGTGGTCCTACTTATCAACTCAGAGCTAAACTTTTAGTGTGAGCATTGTTTGGTATTTTTGGTCCATCAATGAAAATATTTTGTATTTAAAATTTTTAATGCTAGAGTAACTATAAAACCACAGTGACTTATTTTCATATCCTTGGCATTGTAGAGATCTAATGCTGGTGTCTAACTGATAAATTAGACACTTCTACATCATTGTTATATATATATACACCATCACTGGGGCTGTATCTGTAAGAGTAATTCTGGCAATAATAATTAAGTGATATCATCACTCTTCCAGATAGTCTCAGGAGAAGCCAAAGGATGATGTCATGTCTAAGCAGTCCTTTAATCCTACATGTATCTTTTAACATCCAAATTTACATGTGTTTCTGCAAAAGTGTGAAGAATCAGTCTACACTGAAATTGTATGGCTTTTTTTTCTTGGGCTGTCAATTTTTCAGCTTTAGCAGTGTAGAAATAAATATTTTTCAAGAAAAACTATGTATTTTTTAGATTGATCTCTTATGTGTCTGCATACATATATAGATCATACGCAAGTATGTTTGATTTAGCTGTCATAATTTGGCTGTTTTTTTCATATCCATATCTCAGTTCTAGAAAAAGCTTAGATGAGATTATGTCTGAAAGGCTTCTTGGATTGAGTGAGTTTTGTTGTGATTTGTTTCTTTGCTTGTTTATTAGAACTTTTCTATACTAATAGCAGCCTTAACACAGTTGCATTTCTATTGCCAGAAATGCTTTTTCTGAAAGAATTGATTTTTTTTTAAATTCTACACATTAATATAAATCATACCGACAAAAGACAATGTCATTGCTATAGGCTGTCCCTGTGATAGAATTGGCTGCTTCAGCTGTGCCAAGATGCGTTGTACTTGCATAATGATACCGGCAAACCTTTTCAGAAGTAGACCTTGCCTGAGGCACATGCTTAACTTTACATGCTGCAAATAATTTCACTGACTTCAGAAATTATTTGTAAGACAAAATCTTGGCCCCCACATTCCGCAGATTTCAGTGGAGCTAGAAGCCACCCACGGGGTATAAAGCATTTTCAAACTCTGGTCTAGAGCTAGTAGAATCCCTGGGGCTACAGAGGTAGAAATGGATCTTTTGATATTGAAGAAGACTTGAGAGAGACTTGTGAGTAAACTGTGGAAAACTTAGCAACGATATGTAACTTATTATTGATGTGAAAGAGAGAAGGAAATGAGCAGAGGCTCGCATAGAAAGTAGTAACATTGCCAAAGGGATGGTCTAGGAAAATGGCGTTTAAAGCAGCATTTTGGTTAAACTGCTGTGGAACATGACTGCATTTGTCAAGCGAGTTTTATCTCTGCAGATGAGAGGATGCTGTGGATGGCCTATCAGCGACATTATGTGGAAACTATCTGCCAGGCTGAGTTGTAGCTTAGATACAAGAATCAAGAGCAAGCTCCAAGATGAAGATGGTATTCAAGTTATGGACTGGTGCAACAGGAAGATGCCATTGTTCACAAGTCATAAGGAAAGAAGATAATGGGCAGGAGAGTCTTGGGAAGAAAATTAAGATATCTCTTTTAACCATGACGAGTTTGTGGTAATTGCTAAACACACACATAAATATATAAGAAAACAAACTGAGATTCCCATTTGAATAGAAGGTGTGGAATTTTGTTCATCAGAATAGCTGAATTTGTGATTGCAAATGAGATGAAATGTGGAAGGGAAAGAGAGGGAACAAAAAGGACAGAGGCCAATGGAACTACAGAAGAAAACTGGAAGGTGTGGAGCATGAGGAAAGTTCAGCAGAGGACACACTAAGGGAGCACTCAGAGAACTAGGAAAAGGATTAAGGGAATGGTATCTCTGAAGCTGTGAAGAAAGGAGTAAAGCATATTTGAAGTTTATTTCTATTATGAAGGGAAGAGCTAGAAGGGGAGAAGGTTGGCTGCAGGTGAGGTCTGAGAACAAGAAGAGATCACCCTCACAAGCAGAGCTAGTTAGAGGAGGAGACCCTTTTCATGCAATCATCAATGAATGATCCCTTGAACAAGAAAATTAATGACTTGAACTGTAAACGAGATGGTCAGGTTGGACTAGTCATGTAACCCTATGGTCTACAACCTACATTTAATGAGAACTTGGCCCTATAAGTTTGAGTACTTTTTGTGATCTGTTTGAGTGAATGTATGTCTAACTCTGGGCGCGTTTCAAAGATGTTTATTCTGGCGTTTGGAAGGCATGATGGACATGTACATGAGATCCTGAAGACTAAAGCAGGGTGAGAGCAGCGTCTTCCTGATGTCATGCATCAAATATTGCATGGGACAGGCTGAGCTGCTGCAAATGCCACATGAAGCTCTTAACCATCCAGGAATTATTCCATGCCTTTCTGGTATCTGAGGCATGCATTCGTGCCTTAGCTGAGAATGCTTGTCCTGTGCCCCAGGAGACACATGCTCCCGGTTCTTCTCAGCCAGTTTTGCACTCCCTTGTGCAGTATCACTGGTACAAGTTAGATTACTTACTTTAAAAAGGACATCAGCAGCAAAATATGTTTTGCAGAGATTTAACCAAAATTTTCATCACCTCTTAATATAATCAGTTGCTGTATTCAGATGGGCCAGCTGAGGCATTCATTGCATTAATACAGATGGGACTTGTTGAATGATGCTGTAATGTGAATGGTTTTAGCTAATTAGCATGTGTGTTTCTGTTCCATTTTATTTTCTCCAAGCAAATGCAGTAATGGACTGTCCCTGAAGTTGTTGGAAGACAAGGAGATAGCAACTGTTTCCTGTCCATAAACACCACTGTGAATATGCAGTGACTATGTTCTGCTCTTGCTGAGCATGCTCAGCGCCTGTTAGCGTTAATGGGACTTACACATGTGCTCCGAGTGCAATGTACCCCATAGCCTCTGGGTAATAGAAACCCTTATCTTCCATTTCCATGTTGCAGCGTGGAACAAAAGCCATTGTAAAAACAAATCCACCCCATCCCTCCATGGGTGGTTTGTCTTGCTTCTGTCTTCATGAGAGCTAATTTGCAATGAGACAACCTAAAGCTGACAAAAGAGAGCTTTTTTTACTTTCAGCTAGCTTAAAGAGAGACAAGGGGAGACTTCTTGACATGCTGCCGTCACTGTCCAGGCGTTTTCTAAGCTTTATCTTCTCCAGCTGCAGAGTTTGTGAGGTGAAAATCACCTCTCCTGAAAACGCCGTACAGTTTCCATAGGATGAAATCACTGTCTGCCACTTAGACTATGGCTCCTGATTTATGAAAGTGTCGCTGTATCCAAGTGGCTTCAGACAACTCTGATTTCTGAAAGCTGTGACAAATGCCAGTGCCGGCAAAGCAGCCAACCTGAGCGCTTACCTGCCCTACACTGCTGTTTGCTGCCCTGCCAGTTGCATCAGCGTGGCTGCCTCATGAAACTGGAACATCGGAATGACGGAGAGTCAGAAACAGTGCAGAAAGGGAGAGGGGTCTTTTGATCTTTAAGTGACCCAGTTTATCACATGGCCCCACAGATATTTATATGTGCGTGATTAAGGTGCTAGGTTGCAGCACAGAGTAGTTAATGAAGGAGCAGGGACTTAGGACAGCCTCATAGTGCCCTTAGAGAAATAGCAGAACAACTGACAGATGAATTTCTTATAGTGCTATTTCATTCCTTTAGGGGGTTTCTGCCAGCATCCTAAGCCTTGCGAACCATCTAATTCAGGAGTCAGTTTATTGCAAGTACTGAAGCATGCATTTAAACCCCTAATGCCTGCACCTCTTTTCTACTGTGGCTTGAAACCCGCACCATTTTTGTAACACTATAAGGTGTAAGTATCAGTAAATGTCATCCATCAAAAAAACCCACCACCCGACACAATCCCCTGTGACAAAAATACTGTGCTTTGTGGGTGAGGCTGCAGAAGTTGCCAATGTCTGTATAAAGTTTTGGAGGGAATTGCTTTGGAGAAAGTTTCTTTTCCTTTATACAGGGAAATCAATCTGCAAGTAATTATGGATTTGGTTTGTGGTTGTGACTCCTCCTCTTTATTCTATATGCTGACAATCTCTTGGGACTGAAACGTACCACTTGTTCACCCTTGTTCACACTGCTGGTTTTCAGAATGAGGGGGAGACATGGTGGGCAAGGGAAGTGTTTTCCTTGTCGGTGTCCCTATGGGAAAGAGCCGTTATGAATGCCTTTGGTCTTCCCTGGTACTTTCTGCAGGCATCTTGGTTACGCAGTACTTCTCAAAAGATTTGTAGGTCAAACTAATCTTTTTGGTAACAGCTTTGACCTCACTCTTATTTATATATATGACCAGCTGTTCTGAAGATAAGTGATACAAAAGAGGTAAGGAAAGGAGAGAAAGAGCAAAGGGAGGGAGCAGGTACTTTCTGTCTCTTCTGCCACTGAGAAAAGGAGAGAAAAAAGTGAGAGGAGAAGAAGGATATGGCTGTAGTTGCTTTCCCTCTCTCATTACTCCATCGTGCAGAAAATAGCCCGAAGGACTGTTTGTACTTCCCCAACTAAGCCGCTACTGGTGATGATGATAGCTGACAGGAATAGTCAGTCATGACCTCAGCTAGCAATATTTCTCTCCTTCCCATTGCAGGGAGTAGGATGATCCATAGCTGTGCAGAGTCCTGCAGATGCTATCTTGGGGGGGTAAGCAAGTGATAACTACCCTTGCCAGGCCTTATATTCTTGCAGCTGTACAGTCATGGGATTATCTTGATGCTTTTCACATGTCCCTCTTATCATACTCTCATCAGACACGTACATCATGCTTCCTGTTTAAGAAATGTGGTTGTAGTGCATGGTCTTTAATGCATATTACAGAACCATGTTCGTCCTCCATCTTGGATCTTTGGAGAATGCACCGTGGAAGAAAGGTCCCCAGTTTCCTTCCACGGAAGTTTCATACAAGTTTGGTAAGGGTGTTAATATGTACATTGATAATTCTTAAGATTAGAGTCCTCCATTCATGATGTTCATCTTTACCAGTGAGGAGAATGAGCATCACTAGAAGTCCACAAAAGCACAGGCAGCTTCAAAAAATGTCAGTTACTCTTTGTGGATGATGAAATTAGCCTCCGGAGAGCTATGTGCTGCCCGGGATAATTTCTGGTATCCAAGTTATCCTACCCTATTCCCAAAGTGTAAGAAAAGGAAATAGGATTTTTCTGACTTTACAGATTAGATTGGAAGCAGGGTAAGTGTCAGTTAAATGATTTACCCAAAGTTAGAGAAGTGGCTTGTGTCAGAGCCAGTGTTTGAGTCATAATCATCTGAATCTCAGACATGCTTTTGCCTCCAAAGTAGACTTGTTCTAGAGAAGAAAAGCCTGCAGTCAGCTACAGTTGCAGCTTTGGGGAAGTGACTGACCAGAAAAACGAGTGTTAGCCAAATGTTTTTCATTTTTGTGTTTATGTGAGAGAAGCTGTTCATATTCTTTTGGTAAAAATTCAACTTCATCTATTAATTAGAAGTTGTTGTTATCTAAAAACTTTGCAACACTCCCACGTTTCTCCTGACAGCTTGGGCTGTGTGGCACAGACAAGCTATGTTGGCTTTAAATGTCAAAATATGCTTTTCATTCTTGTGTGTATATATATATATAAATGCATTATCAAGTAAAATAAAACCGTGCAGTGTGACAGATTACATTTCTTTAGTTGTCATTACTCTTTAAAAGAATTCATGGCTGTCAAGAGAAATTTGCACTTCTAGAAACATTGGAAACCTTGAATCATCTAAGCTGAAAAGAAGGCCAGGTCTTATTCTGCATACCGCTTGCTGGAACATTGCTGGAGATGGTTAAGCTGATTTGAGTACATTTGATTTGAAAATGCTGCTTCTTGCTTTGCTAATTACGTACAAGGCTGTATTTCATGCAGAACTCTGACCATTTTCATCAGCTTTATCCGCAACTTTTATTGTTTGTGGGAATAAAGAAGTGGGAAGCCCTGAGAAAGCTTGTTCTTCACATTTTCCTGCTGGATGGCCCCTGCTGCTGTCATGTTTGTGGAGCAAAAAGCCTGTGCACCCTGATGAGTTAGAGGTTTATGTTATGTTCCCCGTTCGGAGATGGATGTGAGGTAGCAGTAGGCTGGAGCTGGGAATCTATTAGCTAAATTGTGCTTAGCCTGGACAACCTGGACCAGCTTAGCAGAAACAGTCTGGCTTGACCTGGAGGCCACTCCCGGGTCCTTTTCCACAAGGCAGCTTTCCAGCCACTCTTCCCCAAGCCTGTAGCACTGCATGGGCTTGTTGTGACCCAAGTACAGGACACAGCACTTAGCCCTGTTGAACCTCATACAGTTGGCCTCAGCCCTTCGATCCAGCCTGTCCAGATCCCTCTGTAAAGCCTTCCTACCCTCCAGAGGATCAACACTCTTGCCCAGTTTGGTGTCATCTGCAAACTTACTGAGGGTGCACTCAATCCCTCATCCAGGTCATTGATAAAGATATTAAACAGGACTGGCCCCAATACTGAGCCCTGGGGAACACCACTTGTGACCGGCCACCAACTGGATTTAACTCCACCACAACTCTTTGGGCCTGGCCATCCAACCAGTTTTTTACTTTATTTAGGAAAAATTTCTTTACTGAGAGAGTGGTCAACCATTGGAACAGGCTGCCCAGGGAGGTGGTGGAGTCACCATCACTGGAAGTGTTCAGAAAACATGTAGACATGGCACTTCAGGACATGGTTTAGTGGGCGTGGTGGTGTTGGGTTGATGGTTGGACTTGATGATCTTAAAGGTCTTTTCCAACCTTAATGATTTTGTGATTCTAAATGGGGTCAAAGGCTTTACTAAAGTCCAGGTAAACAACATCCACAGCCTTTCCCTCATCCTCTCAGTGGGTCAGATGACACAGTTTGTTTCAAAATGGCACTTTTTTTACCACTAAAAATAACTTCCTGTAGTAAAAACAAGAGTCAAGCCCCAGACATGCTCATGAATGCTTCTGTGAAAGGAAGCGGCATTCAAGCCTTGCTGTTTCTCCTCACAGCTTTTCAAGCCCTTTCTCTGTTTTGCATGATAACTGTAAGTATATCTAAGGCCTATGGTTAGGAAAGCTTCCCGCGCTTTACGAAAACAAAGATCGTGGAAACTCCACTCAAAGACACCAGGCAGGTTGGCTGTAGTGGGACCAGGCTTCCCTGAGGGAGGGGAGCCAACTGGCTGAACATGAGCCGGCAGTGTGCCCAGGTGGCCAAGGCGGCCAACAGCATCCTGGCCTGTATCAGAAATAGTGTGGCCAGCGGGGGGAGGGAAGTGATTGTGCCCCTGTATTCGGCACTGGTGAGGCCGCATCTCAAATCCTGTGTTCAGTTTTGGGCCCCTCACTACAAGAAGGACATTGAGGTGCTCGAGTGTGTCCAAAGAAGAGCAATGAAGCTGGTGAGGGGTCTGGAGAACAAGTCTTATGGGGGGCAGCTGAGGGAACTGGGGTTGTTTAGCCAGGAGAAAAGGAGGGTCAGGAGAGGCCTTATCGCTCTCTACAACTACCTGAAAGGGGGTTGTAGCGAGGTGGGTGTCGGTTTCTTCTCCCAAGTAGCAAGTGATAGGATGAGAGGAAATGGCCTCAAGTTGCGCCAAGGGAGGTTTAGATTGGATATTAGGAAAAAGTTCTTCACCGCAAGGATTATCAAGCACTGGAACAGGCTGCCCAGGGAACTGGTTGAGTCACCATCCCTGGAGGTATTTAAAAGATGCGTAGGTGTGGCGCCTGGAGACATAGTTTAGTGGTGGACTTGGCAGTGTCAGGTTTACAGTTGGACTCTATGATCTTAAAGGTCTTTTCCAACCTACATGATTCTATGATCTTTTCCCAGTTCCCTTGGTTTGGGATTTCTATAGTTCAGCTCATAGAGAAAGAAGGATTTTTGCCAGAGAGTCTTTCAAGTCAGGAGTTTGGCCTATGAAGTAAGTGTCCAAAATAAAGGCACTTCATAAAAGGTAACGGCCTTTGGTGTCTCTCACCCTTTGGGTTAGACAGGAAGACATTGACTCCCCTGCTGTATCCTGAGGTGCAAGCTATAGCTGTTTACAGCTGTAGGACACGGCAAAGGATGCCATTGCAATTATTCTCAGTCAGAGCTGGAAATACAGTATTTGATACACGAATTCAAACTGGGGACTGGGTCCAAATGGCCATAACTTTTAAGTACTTTTCACATCAGTGTAGATATTGAGGTGAACAAAACCTAAACATATATTTAGACCTGTCTGAAATTTTCTTATATAGCATATTGGGGTTTTTTGTGTCTTGAAGTTCTTTTTATTTCCCTCCTGTCCTTTTATAGTGGTTTGCATAGAATATATTGCAAGGCATAAGCAAGCAGCGGAAGCAAAGTTGAATATTTTCCCTTCCCTTTGACAGTATATGACTTTCTAGCTCTGTCTTGATTTTGATATTTTCTTTTCCTCACTGTTGCTTGTTTGGGATAATGCATAGTTATCAGAACCCTCTCTGCTGTGGTATGGCAGGATGGTGGAAAGACATCTCCTTGAAAACATTTACAAAGGCATCCCAGCATCTGAAAATTGGTGCTTCCCATGTAATAAGAGCTGCAGGTTACATGAAATCTTGTCTTACCAAAGCATGCCTGTGTTAACTAGGTATCTGTAAATATTTGAGGTTCATTTGTGGGGAAAGCCTGGATTTTCATGAATAGTAGCTTAAAAAAAAAAAAAGAAAAGTGGTATGGGTCAGCTATTGCCAATTCGGAGAACGTAGTAGGATAACCATAGTCATATGGCTCCTAATATCTCTGACTATAGAATGAAGAACATGTTTCCAGGCTTAATACTGTGTTGTGGGGGATCTTTGCAAGTTAGGAATCTTAAAACTGGTTCTATTATTAGGCTTTGTAGTATTGCATTATGTGTACGTTAGGCAGGCTAAAGAGATGTATGCACATCAGCTATGGGTATGTTATTACAAAGTTGTTAGTAGGAGCCACTGAAGAATGTGAGAAGGGAAACACGGGAATAAATAGAGGCAAATTGAAACAAAGATGACTCATCTGATGCCTAAAACATGAGTGTCACCAATAATTTCTAGCTAGGCAGAAATCAACAACTGCTGTTCCAGTTAGCTTTCCTCCGTCTTTTAAAAATATTTAATTTTGAGTTTTATTTACTATGCAGGAGCATGGTTTCGTGTGCTGCATAGATCTAAAGTCTTACATTATCATTTAAGGGGTCCCCAGCAGGGATATTGGAGGTGCCAACTTTGACACTAAATTTTTTACTGTGACTAAAAAAACCTCAGACTCTGGAAACGTTAAAACTGTGTGGCCTGCTTATCAGCTGGATCTCTGGGTTGAGGGATGCTGTTCAAATGGCAGTTGCAGGTAGGAAATTACAGACAGACAGCAACAGGGGCTCCAGCATCACCTTGAGTTCTGCTTAAATGCCTGGTCTTTTTTGCAGCAGATGTGTCACATTAGTCAGGGATTGTTGTATTTTCTGCCTTTGGTTTCCCCAGATTCATTTATCTGGTTAGATACTCTGTTGCCTTGAGAGAAGATCTGTGAATTAAATGCCACATATAGAATTGCCTTTTTCTTATGCTGCCCTTGTGCCAGATTGCAGGTGGGTGCCCTCGGTACACTGACATCAGCAGCAGCCGGACAAACTGGTAGATCACAACACTTTTCTTCTGCCTAAAATGAAAAAGTGGAGACTAGTTCTGATTAAAATACAGCCAGAGCCTGTAGTATTAATACTGATCGCTGTAATTACTAACACTGTAGTATTAATAGCAATGCTGGCCTTGACAAAAATAGCTGTTAAATGGGGAGTAAAAAGCTTTCCATGTTTGCCAAAGTTGTAATGAAAATGGTGGAGCTGTCATACATACGATATTCTTAGCTAAAATGATTATGGCTTAACAATTTTCCAATGCATTGCATTGGGCTATTTCCATCACATTCAGGTTTAATCAGGTTGTAAAGGTTTAACAGAATATCTTGACAGCGAGTCTTTTTCTGTGCCAGAGAAAAAGGTAGGCAATGTTTATAAAATCCACTCACATTCTTTGCTTGCCACCTTGACGCTGCTCCCATGCTCATTTGTTGTCATCTTTATATGTCTAAATCTCTCAATGAACACTTGATCCAGTGTATGACTGTGGATTGCTGAGCTTGGTTGCTGATGTGATGCAAACTACATGAGACAAACAATCCTCATAGCCTTTAAATATACAGGCTGACTCCTCAGCAGGGATAAATCCATGGCATTCCACAGAAGTGGCTGGAGCGGTGCCAATCTATGGTGTTTGAAGACTGAGCACAATGATGCATCTTTGATGTAGATTACTACTTTTAGGAAAAACTAGTGTTTACAAGGAATCAAGCATGCATGGGTTAATGCTGAACTGTGAAGCAGCACCAGGAGTTACATTTGACAGACCTTTGTTAGATGCCAAGGAACTCAGGGAAAATTTAAATATCAGCCTCTGTGATAATGATAGAACAATAATAGTTGAGAAAATGCATAGAAGTATTTTATTCCAAATGGCAAAATTACTAATGCTGTTCATTTAAGATCTACACAGTGTGAAAGTGCATGCACCTCTGTGTAGCACCTCTGATTTCAGTTTGTAGCAGAAACTTGGCTCCGTAGCAGAAACTTGGCTCCATAGCAGAAACTTTAACATTGCATGGTTCCAGCTTTCAGTACATTGTCGATTTTCTTTCTTATACCTCCAGAACAGGGATGAATGTTCCTTGGCATGTTTTTGCTGATTCCTAATGGGCTTTATAAGTGGAGGGATAAACATGCGTGTTTGTTAGTTCTTCTGCTGGTGTGCAGGAATATTACTTTCTTTTCATTTTTATGTGTTCTGGAGTAAAAGGAGAAGAATAATTAATTTCTCCTGAGGCCAAGAACTGCACAGAACCTAAGGTGGCTTTATGATCTTTGTAACTGTAGGGAGCATGTTCCTGAGTATGCGGAACACCCCAGAAATAGTAGACTGCTAATACTTGGTAGAGGTTGCTTGTTTATCTCATACTAAAGAGAGCAATTTGGTCTAGAGGGGCATACTCATTTGCAGTTAGTCAGTGTACCAGGAAATATTCTGCTTTTTATCTTTGGGTGTCTCAGTTGAGGAAAAAATGCAGCATAGCCTCAGCTAGCCTCATCAGACAGCTATAGAGAGCCTCCTGGTTCTCACCTCTTGTTTTGCCGGGCTGTGTATGAGATGAGGCTGTTCAGTTCCTTAGGTATATGCTGAAGTGACTTTCTGAATATGTAGCTTTCTGCGTAGGTTACTTTTATGAAGAAATAATACTAATAGTCATATTGAAGTGTTTCCTGTACTCCTGTGAAAATTATGTATTTTTTTGCAGAGAAGGTGTATGACTGCAGAAGCTAAAGAAATTGGATGTGTCTTTTATTGCCTGTTAGCCAGTGACTTTTCCAAAGCTTATAAGCTAGGTACATAATGCCTTTGGAATCCCTATGTTAGTAATAGTGTTTACTACTAACACCTTAGTAATTGTATTTTGGTAGCTTTGGTAGTCTAAAGACATATGT
The DNA here is from genome assembly GCF_000687285.1 of Phaethon lepturus. Lineage (NCBI taxonomy): Eukaryota > Metazoa > Chordata > Aves > Phaethontiformes > Phaethontidae > Phaethon > Phaethon lepturus. The sequence continues at coordinate 17,337 of NW_010552502.1, forward strand.
GAGGGAAAATTTACAGGGAGGGGTGTTATGTTTTAGTAAATCAGCTGATACACCTGGAGAGAACAGACAATCTCTGAGAACCAGTAAACTTCAGGGAAAAAAATAATCGGTGGAGAGTAATTGTGATATGAGCAGTTTCAGAAACTGTCTCCTAAGAACACTTTGATGCAGGTGGTAAACACTTGGAAGACAAGAGCATGTACATACATTCATGTCAGAATAAATAGCATTTAAGCTGCTGTTTTGCTGGTAGCTACAGTGTATGTCTCGGTAAGGCTGTCACGCCCTGTAATGGTGTGCTGTGCGTGCAGCAACATTAACTGCCACTAGCTGCCCTTTTCCAGGGACCTGGTGTCTTCAGGTAGCAGTTGCCTGTCTGGTCACCTAAACTGACTGCTGTTGGATCTGTCTTGAATCCCACCTCCACGTGGTTGGATTTTTGCAGAGTCCTGATGAATGTTGGGTATGTCTCTCGGATTTCTTTCTTGGGTAGTAAGTGTTACATTGTGTGGTGCTGAGAAACCGGTGGGATCCAACCTATCCAACCAGAGAGATCCTTTCCAGATTTGATCCATCAGATAAAAGATGTCCCACTGTGATTAAGCAAGGCTTAGCTGTCTCCGTTGATCACAGCTTCAGTTATTGATCCCTATGTCTGTGCTGTACATAAACCATTTAGCTTTCCTAGATAAGAGCATCTTGCACCAGCTACCGTTCTGGTACCCTTTGGTCAGAACTGAGGTTGTTAGCTGTCCTGTTTTAGAAGCATAGCTGATAAGCCACAAAAAAGTGGCAGCTTTGAGCTAACACAGTAACAGCTGTTCTCCGTCTTCTAGCCTACTCTGAAAAATACTGGGCTAACTGCATGCTGCTGTACTTCCTGTGCGTGCTGGATAAGGGTAGGACTCCCAGCTGTGTGGCAGCCCTGGGTGAATATGAAATATTCTACTGGATTTACCTGGGGAACAGTTGAAGTGTGGAAAAGCTACACTATGGCATCAATGGCTGATTTTCATAAATACAAAAAAACGTATCGCTTGCTTAGTCTTCCTCTCTGGAAAGCCTGCAAGTGCCGAAAAATGTTTTAGCATAGCCACTTCTACTTATAAAAGGAGACTTTATGGTAAGGAAGGCACCTACTACAAGTCATACATGCTAAATAGCATTTTTTACATGTACTGTTCAAAACTGAATTACCTGAGGAGGAGGAACAGATTTTTTTTTTTTTTCTGTTAAGTGCTTCATGTGTGATTCCATTCAGAAAAGTTCAAATGCTGAACATTTATGTTACTGTCTTGTTATGATTATATTTGGTCCTCCATTTCCTTCCAGTTTGCATTCTAAGGAGCCAGACTAGGAGCAGTTACATGAATGTGGTAACACAGGAGGTGATTATTTTTTTCAGTAGGTGCTATGACATTCCTTATTTGTATATATATTTTTACAGAGGTTTCTGACATTTTAGCTCTTGGTGTAGGAGAGTGAAATAAAGAGAGGGAATAAGGGAAGAAATGAAGAGGGAAAACCCAAGCTGTGATCTAAGAAAGAATTTAGGGAGAGTATCAACAAGTATTTCTGAATGAAACCCCTGATTTTGATGCATTTTGCATTATCTGACAAGTAACATATAACAATAAAAGAAACCAAAATTAAAGGTAAGCATAGAGGAGGTGGGCTTCAGTACTGAATTTAAAATGTTGGCATTTTCTGTTGCTGATTTGACATTTTATTGTTGCAGGGAATTTGGTGTTTCTGTTGCCAATAGAATTAAGCTTTCCTGCTAACTTATGCAACAGCACCACATGCACGCCCTCAGATTTCATTGACAGACAATTCTTTTGTACACAAAAATGAGTGCCCTTAATATTACAGGCACATTCAGTTTCAATAGTTGTACCTCTTTTTGGCAATACATGCAGATAATTTATATATTCAATAGCTCTGTTGCAAGGTTTTGAGTTCATGAAGGAAGGCAGGTCTGAGTCAGAGCAACATTAGCACAATATCCTTTTTCAACAGTAGCTCAGAGCAAATGCTTTAGGAAGTGGTAAAAGAAATAAGACGTATAGTGGTAATTCTTGAGTGTCCTGACTGTGCTTAGAAGCCATGGAGCGATATGGCTGCGTCAGTGCAAGCCCTAAACAGGGGCTGAGAAATACTACTTCCAGTTTTCCTTTTTGAAACAGGAGTAAGTGCAAATGTCACAACCTGAGCTTTTCTTTGTTTGCAGTCTGGCTTTGCACCAGTGCAGGTGGATCAGTTCTTGGTGTCTGCCTCCCGAGTGGGGTTGATTCTGTAAACGTCTCACCCCTGTGAAGCGGGTAAGACCTCTTTCAGCACTGGGCATAATGTTGCAATGACATGAACACAAATTAAGCCTGCAGTTAGCAACTGACCTGCACTGTGATTGCTAACCTGGCTCTTGGTAGTTCTACAGGTGTTTGTCTCTCTCAGGTATGTGCATTTTGGATGGATATTTATGATTCCTAGCACTTTTTATGATTCCTATTTATGATTCCTATCACTTGAGGCTGCTGAAGAAGAGGAAGGAAATGCATGTTTGTGAGTGTCTTTTCATGTTTGGTTTCTGTATGCATGCTGTTTGTGCACTTTGTGTAGGTGTTTTCTTTTTCCTTTTTGACCGTTGATCCCAAATCACTTCCATATGGCATAAAATTGAGGACAGAGGGGAAAAGATTGGCTTTTAAAAGCAAGTGTGTAAATAAATATTTTAAACTCTTCATTTAGAAACAAAACAGCAAATGTTGAGGCCTCGTATTGCTACTCCCAGTTTTAGACACTCCTCTGACCATCCCTCAGCATCACCATATGAACCAGTGAGTTCAGCTGGGAGAATGGTGAATAATTTCCTATCTTGTGTTTGCAGTCTCCAAGGGAGCCTGGTTAAAAATTCATGGAGGTTATCTTGACTCTTCACCTTCTGGTTTTCAAAAAGTTTGAAGCTTGCTGAATAAGGTATTAAAAGGAAGTATTATCAGACAGCTTCAGGTTTGTATTAGTGTACGGGTTTTTTTCCCCCTTTGAATTCTATTTGTTAGTATGCAAGGAGAACCTTAAATATTCTGCTGGAAAAGAATGGGCTTTATACCAGTCTTTTACACTTTCTTGTATTTGTGAGGGCCTATAATTTGAAGGCACTGTCTGTTCTTGAACTGGTAATAGTTTAGTGGGTAGGAAACATGTACTTCCTAATTCTAAAACGAAAAGTGTTAGAAACTGTGAAGCTACTTGCATGGGGGTTTTGATATAGCTAGACTTTCTCTTGGTTTTTTGTAGCTGATGGGGTTTCTGGTGTCTCACTGCAAATGAAAGGAACTTCTGGAGGGTCAGCTCATTGCAGAAATAGCAGAAGGCTGTTCACCGAGTATAATCTCTCTGAGACACAAATTCACAGCAATAGCGTTTCTTCTGCTTTATTTACCACTGCACTAGGCTAAAGTGGCTCAGCCTTCTGGACATTACAAGCTTGTGTTGCTCCTTTATTTGTTTAACACCTTTTCTGAGCTTTAGGTCATTGATGTCAGATCTGGCTCACTTAAGATATGTTTCATGTTCTTCTATGCACTTTAATTGTAGCTTTCGCATTCCCCAAAGGGTCTCCTTCATTGCTGTTTTCCTCTTACTCTCCCTACACTTTCTTAATAAACTCTCTGTGAGTATTCAACAGCAAAGGATAGATTCCAAGTACAAGGTCTTGCTTAAAAGGGACAGATCCTTCAGAGCTGCAGAATCAGTCTGTGTGATGCTAGAGGTACTCAGTTGCAAGTGTCTGAGAAATATTCCTGTAATTATTCAATTAATTTTTCATAAATGGAGTATCTCCAGAATGTCAGTTGTCACAGCTGTGGGTATATCTGGTCAAACATTCGTCTTTAAGTTACATGTAGCATTAAGGTTACTCTAGGTATACATGTGTATAGGTTCCATTGCAGCTGCTCTTTGAAGGGACCTTATAGGGGTTGCTCCCGTAAAACTCCCTAGGAAGCTTGGTAGGTTATGGCATCTGCTGCTTAACGGTGATCGTAACTGTCTTCCTACGAACTTGGCAGTCTCACCCTTTGCACGCTCTTTCTTTCATCATCCTGAAAACTCTAGATGGCAGGGACCATATTTTAGTATAAGGTGTGATACTGTTGAGCTGTTAATTCTTACCTAAGCCTCCACATGCTTCCACAGGTTAAGAACTAACAACCTGAATGTTGTAAGTAGATCTGTCGGTTTGGTATCGTGCCTCTTGTGTTTTAACCACATATTTCTGAGAAATGCCTAAAGTTATTTTTCATTGTCTAAAGCAACACATGAGCAAGTTGAGCCAGTGAATCTGCTGGTTCTTAGGTGTTTGGACCCCTTATGGATGTCCACCTACACACTTGCAGACTGTTCTCTGCCAAAGGGCTTGTATATGGTGTCGACTATGTAAAAATCCAATTAGTTCTTTGTTACTTATTCCTCCACAGTAAGACTAGATTGCATTTTTTATTTCTGAAATATGCTTGTAGAATCCTGTAGGTTCAAGACAGCACAGCTGTAAAAGTTTCTAGTGGTCAGTATTCTCTGTATAATCTTGAAAAGTTAGCTCAGGTGTCTAGCTCTGATTTGTTGCTAATTATTTATTAAAGACAATTCCATATTTCTGGATGTTCTGTATAAAAAGCCATTGTTGCCTGTTTTGTGAAATTTTTGGGGTTGCCTTGGCCTTGTGGTTTTCATTAAAACATGTAGCGGTTTCATTCGACATATAGTGATTTTTGTTTGTGACTGCAGTCTGTCAGTTAGCTGAAGATGTTATTACATATTCGTTAAATGCAGGCTGGAGTTGGTGGTGTACAAGACAAACCATATAGACAGTCATTGCTCTGAGCTAATCTTATCTCCTGGAGCAAAGCTTTTCTGAGGAATTTCTAATTTTGACAACTGGGATCAAATGTCTGACTTCTGAGGGCTGACAACAAAGCCAGGGGCTGAGCTGCTTTGTCCTGTTGATAGCAACTGCACAGCTTAAAAACCACACTAAATGCCAGGGAACCATGCATCTTAGCTGGTTAGGTTTAGGGGGGGTGTGTGTTTAGCGTAAGGTATTAGCTTTAGAAGTCTTTTATGGGGCAGAAATGCTGCGGCTGCTTGGGGTAAAAATAGTTCTGGGTTTTCAATGGCTGCATTCCATGGCTGGAGCCTGAAATCATGAATCAGGGCTCAGCTCTCGGTCTGTACGAGACCAACTGTGAGAGCTCTGCAGACAGACACAGGAGGGGAGCAGCTAGCTGAGATGAGTCCAAGCCCAGCACCGCTGATACTCTGGGAGGGACCTGTGTTGCTGGTACACTCTCAGCAAGGTACTGTACATTAATATTTTGATTTCCAGTTAGAGTGTAGTTACTTGAGTGTGAATAATTACAAATCTGCTGAA
>NW_010552502.1:22795-65136 GCF_000687285.1 Phaethon lepturus
CACTAAGTCAAAGATGACTTTTAAAAAATGTTTGTTCCGTGTAAATTCAGCTTTATGGAGACTTGTTGCTTCACACCTTACAAGCTTCCAATGATCTCGGATGATATATTGTGATTGGAGGGGTATGCTGCTCGTTCCCACCTGAACACTGTTTTCTTTGAGTGTTTGTCCTTGATTTTTTGCATGGCAGTTTTTTTCCAGAAATTTTCTATTCTGGAGATTCCTGGGAATTTAGATACATAAATAGGTAGTAGTCTTTCAAAGCCTTCCTGCAATAGTGCTTCAAACTCTATCAGTGTTGTAGCATGAGATCTATGCAGGTTTAAATCCTGTTTTGACAGAGTTCAGATTATTATTCTCAGTTGTTTGAAACATGGCACAATTTCATGAAAGACTGAATTTTGTACTTACAGTCAAGACATTTTGTTGAAAGTGTTGCCTAGGATGTTACCAAAGTTTTTGTGACCAACATTACCTTTGAAAGCAGTAAAGAGAAACTTTTTCTTTGTCTCTGAGACATTTAAATACGTATCCTCCAGGCCATTGCTAGTAGGACCTTGAGAAATTGATGTTCCTGCAGTTTTTGGCATGCCCTGTGAATTAACTATATAATCCTCCTTCCAGAGTGAGTTACTAGATTTCGTGTTGCTAGAAGTACCCATGCCAGCCGTGTATGCAGATTGTCTGCCCAGGGCAAAACTATGCAAATCCACACACGGTAACCTCGCAGCCAGGCACTGCGTTCGAGCGCATTCACTGGGATGCAGCCATGCATACGTGTCTGACACGCTCCGTCTATCTACTTGTGCGGATCTGCTCCGTGCTACGCCTACGAGCCTGGCGCAGCTGCAGGGACCTGCCTTTTGCTTTGCTGGCACTTACAGCTGTGCCGTCCCCAGGTGCGGCTGGACGGGCTTGTGTTAGAAGAGCTTGATAGCTTAGCACGGCACCGTGTACCAGTGATCTTTCTTTAGCAAACCAACTGCCAAAGCTATTTGCGCCTCGTTTTTTTTCTCTTCTGGTGCACTGGCACAGTTTAGTTCCCTGAACGTTGCTGATATTCAGATTAGAGGATACTGTTTTCTCATGCAGGTCCCACAATGTGAGGCTGATCTGTAGCAGATAACCAAAGTGAATTTGGAGAATCTCACATGGAAAAACAGCTGTGTAAAGTGAGAAGCATGTTGCTCTAAGATGAGGAGTAAAACTATAGAAGTCAAAGTAGTTACGTGCCATAAGCTAAGTTAGTGAGGTGTTAGGTACAGTTATAGGATGATTAGCAAACGTCAGGAATTTTAAAATGTATAGTCTTTTATTTTTCTTGAGCCATCTTAGTGTGTAAGGCACTGGGCTTGGGTGCAGGACCTGGATTCTATTTCAGCCTTGCTGATGGAATTGAGTCACCTAATTTTCTTGCTTTTCAGTTCCCGATCTGTATAGTGAGGATGATTTTACAACAGAGGTGTTATGGGAATAAAATCTATTTATCACGAATGTAAGTGCTAATGCCATCTTTATCCTTTCAGAGCTGCCAAATTGACTGCCAATGCACCACTCCTGGGAGGGCCATCCCACTTCTAAAACAGGAGTTTTGTATTCTTCCTCCCTAATGCTGTTTTGCAGAGGGTGAATATGCACTGCAGATAGTTCAAGGGATATTCCAAGAGTTGTATAAAGTCCAAGGACAAGAATACATGCTGTAATCCTGCCTACCTGTGTCCTGTGTGGTGGCCTGACTGTATGTTCTCCTTTTGGGAGGTTCAGTAAGAGTTAGAAATATGTTGCAGGACCTTAGGTTAGTCATCAGCACTGCAAAAATAGTTGAATGGTTATTTTAAAGACGTGACACGGCAAAATTGTTGGTGTAACTGTACCAATAGCAGAGCTGCCTAAAATAACAAGAACATGAGAAAGTCCTTTCTAACTGCAGCACTTTTTCTAATGCCATTTTCGCCTACTGTGGATAAAGCAATGAGAGGTATCTCAAATATTCAGTCAGTGGTCCCAGAGATTATGCACCCTTTGTGTTAGGAATTACAACACTTCAAACTATCTGCCAGAGTCGTCAGCTAAGGTGAATAACTGAAGATTTGGATGTTTGCCCAAGTTGTCTGGATTTAATTAACCTGTGAAACCTCATTAGAGATGAGCTGCAGCTGTGATACTAAGAGGGAACTATTTTGAAGGTAGTTCAGACCCTGATTCATAACTCAATTTAAAAAATACTCTTTTAGAATCTGAAAGTTTTTGCATCCCCATGTACATTATTACAAGTAGTTGTTGTGGTTTAACCCCAAAATCAGGACAGTAGTGTTCAGTCCTGATCTAATTTTCTGGGGGGGCGGGAAATAGAGAAGATGCATTTGTTAGCCAAAATGATGTTGACAAATTGGAGGATACAGCCTGAAAAAATGGATAAATGCAATACATTTTACTTGAGAAATAATCAACTGTGTAAGTACAAATAGGCCTATAGGAGAAGATCTGAGGGTTATTGTCAGTCACAAGGTGAATATGTCAGGAATGCTGTGCTGCTTCAAAAGGCAATGCAAAACCAGAACGTGTTGCCCATGAGTCCTGTGAAATGATCCATCTCTTTGGCACTTAGTACAGTCTCAGCTGGGATATAGTTCAGATTTTGGGAGCTGCAGTTGAAAGTTGTGGATCAACTGGACAATGTGATACGAGTTCATCAAGAATGATCAAGGTCAAAATAAAATCTAAAGGAAAGTTTGCACAAATTGGAGTTCTTTGCTAAAGAAGAGATTGCTAAGGGTATTTAACAACATTTTGCAAACGTGTAAATGGCTGCTGGAAAGAAAAAGGGAAGAGCTCTTCTTTGTAGGCATAGGGTAAGAAGTAATAAGCTTCAATCACAGAATAGAAGATTCCGGTTTGTTAATAGATGAAGTAAATGTTTGTCTGGCGTGACATATATATGACCTGTCCTGCTGTCATCCGTGTGGTCTTTTCAAGTCTCTCCCAATTCTGTGATTCTATAATTCTGCATGATTATATGCTTTGAGTTGGAAACTAATGTCCTTAAGCCTCTGCAGCAGACAACGTGCTCAGTGTCTCTCGGAGAACCTGTTCCTGCAGCGAGGGCTAATGCTAATTATAGATAATAGTAGCTGGGCAGAGGGAAAGGGTTGGGTGGATATGTAATGTTTTGGCAGTTGTAAACAACGTGGAGACATGAGTTAGGAATGATTGGTTATTCTCAGTTTCTCATGGTACAAAAGCTGTAGGACAACCACTTGAATTGTCAGGTGGTAAATGCAAAACAGGGAAGGACTTTTTCACACCATGTTTAGTTAACCCGAGAAACACTGCTGTTAGATGTGTTCGGTGCCGAAAGCAATTAGACAATATTATGCCAGCAGATCTGTCAAAAGCATTTAAACATAAATATACCAGTTCCAGCTCAGGAATTTCCTGAGACATGTTGCTGGAGACGGGGGTTGTATACCGTGGAGGTATATCACTTTGTTTGTGCCCTGTTCTTATACTCTTGGCACTTGCAAGTAGTGTTTGTCCGAGTTTGAAGGGAGAACTGGGTCCAAAATTTATTGAAGGAGGGATTTCTCTTTCTCCAGTCTGCAGTCCACAGCCTGTGGAGGCATCCACATGCCTGATAATCAGCACATTTAAAATAGCCTTTTGCCTGTCAGGATCTGAGAAGAGCCCTCACTGGGATGACTTCTGTTCCCATCTGAGAAGTATTCTGTCAGCACTCCCACTTCAGTCTGAGAAGTGCAGTGGAACAGCTGGGGTGGAGTGGAAAGAGGCAGCAAAAATTCCGTCCCAGGCATCGGGCATTCTGATGTCTTCACTGGGAATTTCAGGGCATGTGCTTCCTAGATTATTTCCACCCAGAACTGTCTGTGAAGTTTGAAGTCTTTGCTGTTAAGGATAACTGAGGAAGCCCCATCATGAGAGACATTTCTCAGTACGAAGCTTGGCATAGTTTATAGAAGGAATTGCAAATAGCCAAGAGGTATGTGAGCAAGGTCAGATAAAACCTGCATAAATTGTGTGCGTTAATTTTTTCTCTGAAAAAGTTGCCCTGTCTTTAGCAGGATGATATTATGAATGATCCTAAAATAATTTCTGTAGCTTACATGCTGCCATTCTGTTAGGATTATGTGCTGTGGGGGCATGACTGTGGGATTGATATGCCAGGAGGTGGCATGGAAGCAGCAGACTCGTGGTGCTTTTCTGCCTATAAGCTTTCCTCTGCCGACGCTAAAACCACTGTGTTGACAAGAGTAAGCTATGGGGCAAACAATTCAAAGTGTTGACAGGAGAGGATTGAGCACAATGGCAGAGGCTGTCTGGTAAAAGAACACAAGGCCAGGAAAGGCCATAACAAGAGCTAAGCGCCTCTGGTCATGTTTAGCTTGTTACAGGATAGGGTCTGATGGGTCAACCTGCTGGAGCACATTGTTGAAGGGAATATTCCTGGCAGACAGTGTACAGATTGATAACAAGATCGAAATCAGGCAGAATAATGTCCACATGAGAAGTCCTTAGACCAACAAAATGCAAGCCATTTTGTACCCAATAAGGCATACACCGATATTGAAGAGTGTCTTCTAGTTCTAGAGCACAATGCCTTGATCAGTGAGCAAAAAGACTGGTGTTTAGATTTGGAAGGGTATTGTGGTACCTGTGGCTCTTGTATTAGGAAGCTAAAAATACCTTTACAAATCTGGAACAAAGCTTTAAGACGCAAGAGTCCTTCGAGGGTTGGCTGCATTGTAGGGCAGTTTTACTTGGCCTAGAGTAATGGTTGCAAATAATTATTTCAAGTCGAAAAATTGTATACTTGTGCAATCCCCCTCAAAACTTTGTTAATGTCTTTCTAGGTATTGTCTCAAGATCCTCTGCTCTGTTTTTCTAATGTCAAACCTTTTAAGACAAAGCAAAAGTATCCCATAATCTACAGACCCTGAAAAAAGATTTGTCAAAATAAAATTGAAAAAAGAAAATATCACTTTAACATTTCTTCAGCAGATTTCACTGCAGATGATTCCCAAATTATAAGTCTTCTGAATTGAAAAGAAGCAACAGTTTCAAAAGAGGCTGTACTTTGTAGGCATGACAAAAAATTACCACACCAGGCCAAAGCATTAACCCAGCTAATCTGGACATTGGCCAATACTGCATAGCTTAGAAGTCCCTCATTTAGTGGTTGGTTTCTCTCATCGTTTAGAAGTAAATTTTAAGTCCTATTTAACATAAGTGCAAATGTTCTTATGAGCCATATAGAAGTCCAATCCTAGTGGACATCCTGCAGAGGTCTTGGAAAGGAAGGCGCTTGGTTGTGATCAGGTGGTGTGACTATAGCCAGAACTGATGTTGCACAAGAGGAATTTTTATTCTTTGCAGAACTTAGAGCAGGCTGTGAGCTAATTTAAATTAATGCTTTCTGACTTAGTACCTCTAATGTGGTCTCATCGTAGACTACTTGACTCAACACACCTGAACAGCACACTGTGCTGTGGCCGACCTGGCTCTCCTTGCTTATCCCTGCCCTTAGCAGCCCCTATACCCATTTTGGACCATCTATACCAGAATGATGCTCTCTGGGACAGAATGTGCCTGATGCTGGAACATCCCCAATTTGTTTTGACAGCAGCTTTGCACTTGCTTTGTGTATTCTGAACAGCCAAAGCAGTCATATGAGGAGCTGAGTAACTGACCTTTTATGTTGCTGTCATGTGCTCACCTTAAAAAAAAAAAAAAAATCACCCTGAAGGTTAATAAATTAAAAAAATAAAAACCAAAGCATTTTTATGCAGCACTTTTAACTCCCTTGATAGTCCTTGTGGAAGTGACAAACGCGCTCACGGTTTGCCATATACATTGGGTGTTGCATATACAGTATAATGAATATGGCTATTCTACCGTAGTTTTTTTGAAGTCCCAACTGGAGTGGGAGATTTTTCTGCAGGATGTCATACTAGGTGCACACTAATTCCTTCTGAACTTTTGATCTGCTTTGCTGAAATGGAATTTCCCTGCAGAAGAATTTGCCTTACTGATATTGAACTAATAATATGAATGTGTATGTATTTCCATTTAAAAGGGTTGGTAGCCACAGAGCACAACCCAGTTGTAATAATACTCAGGTTATTATTGTGAAATACATGTCGGATTGTTTGTTTTTTCCTGGAGCTGTATTTAATGATGTTTTAAATATGGCAAATTTCCATTCAAAATGAAGAACAGCTTCTCTCAGTGAAACATAAGGAAATCCTTCCTTATATTCTCTGTTTCACTACTTGGATTTCTGCAAATTTATTTGGAGTTGTTTGTTCCCCAAAGCTATTGTACTGATGCCTATGCCAAAGCAAAAATCATTGGTCAGATGAGGGGAAAAATACATATTTGTACAGTGACATATCTGCAGCGATATCATCTGCTTTATGGAGAAATGCCTTTTAGTTCATCTTGCACATCTGTATCCTTAGCAGCAGGTGCCACTGCCAGACAATTCATCAAAGTTAATGTGATTGCCAAGAAACGCTAAAGCTTTTATTTTTTATTGCTGTGGGAGGTGGTGTAAAGAACTGTGTACTCTGTGTGGGAGGGGGAAGAGGCTATGCTGACAAACAAGCTGGAAAGGTGGACTTTTCAACTCTACTTTGTTGAGGATTAAGTGTAAAAAACCAAGAGTATCCTCTCCGTGGCTTGTGATGGGGAGTGAATGTGGGACACCTTGTCTCAGCAGGAGGTGGGAGTACAAGTTCGGCGCAAAGGGGGCCATCTGGTAGGTGGGGTGGAATACACTTGCAGGAAGGACAGGGATGAGAAGTGGACATGGATTTTTTTCCAGTTGAAATGCTGCCGATTCAGTCATGCCATCAGCAGAGGCTGGACATTTGCATTCTTCCCTTGGCAGGTGGCTTTAAAAGCAATGCGTGCTGCTTTGCAGATTGTACTGGGCAACTGTACCAGCCTACCCCACCAAGTTTTTGGCTTTACTACCCATAGCTGCTGATGCCCACTAACCGGTGAGTGGCAAGATTCGCTGACATTTTATGTCTGTCTGAACTTTTGCCCCACGTTCACAAGACTGGTCTGGAGACCAGTGGAAATCATGAGTTTGAATATGTGTAGCTGTGTAGGAAGTACCCAGGTTTGGGAGGAGGGAGTCTGGGGCTGTGGTAAACAAACCCCAGGAGCATGTGTGCTAGTGCTAAAATGACAAATGGCTGAGAAAGGATGCTCTATGGCACAAGAGGGTGGAAACATTGGCAGAGAGCTGATCAACAGGAAAAGAAAATGGTACAAAGCAGACAATGACAGAATTAACAACAACAAATTACTAGCAATAGATATTCTCATCAGCAGGCATGGAAATGAAGATGGAGAGTGCAAGTATGAACAGAGGCATGCACATACACAGACGGTCCCTTTAGCTAGAAGTATACAATGCTCAAAACCAGGATAGATTGTAATGCTAAGATGGACACAAGTTTAGGAGCTAGGAGGCTCTGTCCTTCCCTCTCAACATGCAGCCACAAATCTGGGAAGGATCTGTGTTATGGAAAGGACAGCTGAGGCACCTTTTCCTTACATCAATGCTTCTATGCACAGAAAACAGCAGCAGTGAAACATCTGAGAAGTTGAGCGTGAGCTAAAGATACTTGGTGGCAGAATAACGATGCTGGGTAGTTCAGAGAATGCCAAGCAGAGAATAATTTACTCTGGAGAGTAGGACGAAAGCGACCATGAAATGGTGAGATGTCACAAGTGTTTCGTGGGACAAAAAGCTCATGTATGTATACAGTAACACAATTAAAAGCTCAGGATCTGCAGTATGATCATATTAGTAAACCACACAGTGATTAGATTGGCCTTCACAGAAGATGTGTAAACAGTTGTATGTGTTACAAATTCTTCTTGAGATTCTCATTGGGTTTCAGTTTTTTCCTACATTAGATTGCATATAAATACTGACTTTCTTTGCCTTCCAAATGGAATCTTATGGCCAAATAAAGTAGCATAAACAATTTGAAATGCAGGAAGCAAAGTAGGGTTTGGAAATGTAAATTCAGTTCCCTGGTATAATTTAAACAAACAACTCAACCAACAGAAAGTCCTATAATCTAGTTCACATAAGCAGATGTTTGGCAGGGTTCAACATGGTGGGTTTGCAATCTCTGCTTATCGCAGAACCAGGGCTGCATGCATCACTGCTACATGCTTCTCTTTTTTTTCCCCCTTCATCCCAGGGAAACTAATCTTGTCAATAAAAGTAAGTGAGAGGAGGAAATGTATCATTCCAACACAAGCTGGTTACAATTCCTGTGCTCAGTGTTTGTTAGCGGAGGCTGGGCTGGGAGATGCCTTACATCTTTCAGACAGCCTATTGCAGGTGTGAATTTCAGTGTCTCGTCTTACTTTGAGTGTAGATTTTTTTTTTTAAACATGTATGAATTATAAAGCTATTTTCTTCAAAAGAGTCAGACACTAAAATGTTTGGCACAGTAGCATCTCTTCTTTGTGTGGCATATGCAAGCATCTCTGCCCAACTTTAATTTCAATTTTACCATAAATGAAGAACAGGAGAGACATGTTAGCACCAGAATCTTCCTATAAAATGGAAAATTTACTTTAAGATGCCTAAAAGTATCGTTAGATTTGGAAGCATTTCCCTTTTCCCCTAAGTGGAGAAAATCTTCTTTGATTAAATTTTCAACCATGGTAGTAAAACGATGAGTGTTAGTATATTGTCAATTGTTATACAATAGTCTATCCTGTTAACCTCCTTGGACTAAACGTTGAATCCTCACTACCTGAGCTGTAAAAAACAGGAATTCAAATGAAGTGTTGCAGTAGCTTTTAATGGAGAAGTTCCAACTTAGGATAACCTACAGAGAGTCTGTGGCCTGGGCAACTCCAAGAATGGTGAGGTGCTGTGAATACAGGGTGGACAAGCTGGAGAGTTTTAATTTATGAAGGAAACTTAAACGGGCTCATCATCTGCTGCAGTTAGGGGCTGAGACACAGAAATTGTGTGCGTGTAGGAGGTAACAAAACTCAGTGGGAGATCTTATGGAAGGGGAAGGCAGTTTTTATGCAAAAAGTCTTTTTAAAAGTTGATTTTACATGCTGATGCTCATTTTGTCGTAGATTTCATTCATCTGCATACTTGTACCCACATGCCCACAAGCACCAGGAGGTGTACATCCAAGCGGTTTGGTGCCGTGGTTTAACCCCAGCCAGCAATAAAGCACCACACAGCTGCTCGCTCACTCCCCCCACAGCGGGACTGAGGAGAGAATTGGAAGGGTAAGAGTGAGAAAACTCATGGGATTGGATAAAGACACTTTAATAGGTAAAGCAAAAGCCACATGCACAAGCAAATCAAGACAAGGAGTTCATTCACCACTTCCCATGGGCAGGCAGGAGTTCAGCTGTCTCCAGGAAAGCAGTGCTCCATCACGCAGAACAGTTACTTGGGAAGACAAATGCCAGCACTCTGAATGTCCCTCCCTTTCTTCTTCTTCCCCCAGCTTTATATGCTGAGCATGATGTCATATGGTATGGAATATCCCTTTGGTCCATTTAGGGTCAGCTGTGTGACAGTGTTTCCACGTTGCACCTGTTTTTGGATTTTTGTCATGTGAGAACAACGTTGTTTCTTCATGCTTAGTAGAAAGATTTAGACCTTCCAGAACAGTGAACTTTGTTCTGGTGTTACTGTGCTGTCAGGGCTCAGCACCAGATTGCTTATTCATCCAAGTTGTTCTCCATGGTTGCTAACTCTTGGTCACCTTTAGATTTTGTACACCTCGGCTAACAAAAGCAGGTGACCTCACTTGTCCGAAGATACAGAGGATAACTAGAAGAGAGAGTACTTTGATGCAGGACAGCAATGCTGAGAAGAGCTACTTGTATAGCTCGAGAAGAAGATTGTGGTTCCAAGAATTAGTTCCGTGAGAATCATTCATGCATACAGAAAAGAGGTACCAACCTTGGGCTTCTGAGAAATTTTCTGTACCAACTCACTCTTCCTCCTCAATGTAGTGTCTCTTCTGGTGCATCAGAGTCATTAACACTAAGTTTATCTGCATAGTATAGTTAGTAGTCTTCTGTGGAGAGTCCCTGGTGGTTGTATTGCATTAGTACTTCAGCTTTTGCACAGCATATGCGAGTTTCATGCGTCAGTGGCTTTTGTCACAAGAGTGCTTGGTTACTGAAGCTGTCGAATGAGCCTACCTGCAGTGATATGAATGCTTGATTAAAACTTGATTTGATTCCCCTATCTGAGCTGAATATTCAGCAAAGAGTCCAAAACACCCTGGTGAACTGAGATGAACAGAAATGGGAAGGGAGAAGTAGGGAACAAGGGTAGGGTCAGAATGTAGCTGCTGTAAAATGTTCTGCAACCACTTAGAACTACAATTTAAATTCAGTATCATTTCCAAGCTAAAAACAATCTTTCGCAAAATTCTTAATTTACACTATGTGTTGTGGGTGGCAATGAAGAATACTGCCTTTTAAAGAGTTGGCAGTGGAGTTTGGCAGAGGGGAGGATATAGAAAGCAAGTTGTTTTTGCATGCAAACCCAGTGTTGATGAGGTCTCTGTAACACAGCTACGATGGAGAGGATTAAATAAGTACTTGAGATACTAACTTTGAGGTGGGGTGCTGTCCTAGACTACCTGATTTGGGCTATGTGCATGATTCCCTTCTCTCCACAAGCTGAAAAAGCTGCCAGAAGCTGTGGAAAAAGAGTGGGAAAGGAACTAAAAATGTTGTGAGTGTTAGAAGGAAACTTCCTGCTCTTTAGCACAATATCCTTGAATATATAACCCAGTCTGGGAAGAAGTTTAGTTGGTACTCAGGTGTCAACTGTTTGGAAAGCAGCAAGTTGGACTAGATGACCAGGGGGTTGGCTAGATGACCTTTAAAGGTCCCTTCCAACCCAAACTATTCTGTGATTCTATGATTCTGAATTTCCTAAGTCCTGAGGAACAGTTTGGGCCTTAGCCTGTGGCAGGATGGGTGTGAGGACTCTGGCAAGCTCTTGTAAGTTGTTCTGATATCAGCATGGAAAATCTCAAAGCCCACAGAGCAGATATCAGTGAGCTCCTGTGTGAAATTTCAGCCATGGTTTATTATGTGCTTTCAGCTGTCGGGCCTTTTCACCCTTCTGCACTCTCTCCAGATGTCTTCCTGGGGCTCACAGTGCAGCACCAAAGGAAAACACCACTAGAAGATCACACATCTGTATTTGTCGTGGTTTAGCCCCAGCCAGCGACTAAGCACCATGCAGCTGCTCGCTCACTCCTCCATGGTGGGACAGGGGAGACAACTGGAAAAGTAAAAGTGAGAAAACTCACGAAATTCATGGTTTGAGATAAAGACAGTTTAATAGATAAAACAAAAGCCACACACACAAGCAAAGCAAAACAAGGGATTGATTCACCACTCCCCATAGGCAGGCAGGTGTTCAGCCATCTCCAGGGAAGCAGGGCTCCATCACGCATAATGGTTTCTTGGGAAGACAGACGCCGTAACTCCAAATGTCCCACCACACCTTCCTTCTTCTTCGTCCCAACTTTATATACCAAGCATGATGTCATAGGGTATGGAATATCCCTTTGGCCAGTTTAGGTCAGCTGTCCTGTCTGTGTTCCCTCCCAGCTTCCCGTGCACCCCAAGCCTTCTTGCTGACAGGCCAGCACGAGAAGCTGGACTGTCTTTGACTGCTTAGCAACAACTCAAAACATCAGCACGTTATCAACATTTTCTCATCCCAAATCTGAAACATAGCCTCACACTAGCTTCTATGAAGAAAATTAACTCTATTCCAGCTGAAACCAGGACAACCACTTTTGTGGGGTGGTGGACAGCAATGAAATCTTACGACACGGTTAGTAGTGAGCCTGGAGCATAATGGCCAAGCCATTGTGCCTTCAGCTCTTCAGGGATCCTGGGAGCAATCCTGGTAATTGGTTGTGCTTCGTCAGGTCTCTTACAAAGTCCGACCTAACTTGGTCTGCCTTCTTTGCATGAACTGGAAAATCTCAGTCAGCAGGACCAAGGAGCTCAGGTTTCCATGGGAACCTTATTTACAAGTCTTATTTACAATGTGGGATGGGTGCTTGGAGCAGCAGGGTAGGAAGAGCATGTTATCACACCACCCAGTGCCTTGTATTTTGAAGTTCCCAGCACTTGGGAGTGCATCACTGAGCGCTGATGGCAGGGACAAGCCAAAAGGCCATTTTCTTAACTCCTGCTGTTCCCCTCCTGCATCCCCCTCCGTGTCCATCATATGGTGAAGTTAGCAGATGGGCTACCCCCAAGGTGACACATGCTTACCTGCAGGGAAGGGAAGCTCTTGTACCAAGTCCCTGGTGAAAGTGCTGCTGCTGGCAAGCAGGCAGCTCTGTCACTTGGCAGCAGGCCTCAGAGAGAAGATTACTTTGTCCTTGTTATTAGTCCTGTTTGCCAGACTCCCTTCTGATTGCCAGGCTGGTAATGCATGGGGGAGATAACCCTGGTTCAGTGAGCAGCAATTCAGCCTGTCATCAAACAGAAAATATTTGGGCAGAATTAACAGAGCCATGTGCAAAGCTAATTTGCTATCAGGCTTGTGGGTGTGGTTCTTTGGTACAAGTACGGTTTTGTTTGTCTTTCTGCAGAGAGGACTGAAATCTTCCATCAGAATCTCCCTCGTCCCTTACAGACCTGTTGACAACTTTTGTGGTCCCCCTCCACGCTCTTTACCTCCAAACCAAGGTGCTGCTTCTTGTCTCTCTCCAACAGGCTTCTCAGCAGCAGTGGTTTTGTTCCCTTTTCCCCAGCACTCCCATCACCAACTCTGCAAACCAGGAGACTTGTTTGTGCTCTTATTCTCCGTGGCTTGCTGAGTTCCCCGGACACTTCAGGTAGTCCTGCCAGTCCAGTCCTGTTCCTCCCAACCCCTGCCCTCCCCCAAAAGAAATATATACATCATTGCTTCAGAGTGATGTTCCTTTGTGAAATTTGGCTGCTTCCTCTGTTGAAAAACAGGCTATATATTTCCCATTTTGATTCCTGTCTTTTCATTTTTCCCACGTTCCTAGCTGTTGCTAATGGCTTTGGCTGTGTCCGAGTGTGACTTCTAATCCCAGAGGGCATAATTGGTTGAGATCCAGGTCACAAATAACACTTGTCTTCACAGGATCTTGTCTAAATAACCTTCAGTGCAGACTCCTGCCATATTGCTTAGTATGCAAGGAGGTGTAGTACTGAGCCCTGCACAGGTGTTAAGACTTCATTATATCTGGGAACCAAGATGTCTGTGGACTTCACTCAGGAATATAGCTACAAAGGGTCTCTTAACCCTCTTTACCATGCAGAGATTCCCACACTTACTTGGAAACATTGCATACCACCATTTTCTTTTATTTTCCCGTGCCTAGAGCAGACCTCATGTCTTGGTTACTTCTTGAATTACTTTCTTGTCTATCTTCTGTAGCAAATATAACAGGTAATGCACACAAGTGTGGGTCTATCCACCTAAAGCATTTGTACTCTCTGGCTAGGGTATCTAGCTGTAAAATCACTGGATTCATTGTTTGGTGCAAGGGCCATGAGAAGAATTTACCATGATATTAATGTTTGGCATTTACTAAGCAGTAAGTGCTGAAGAAAACACACCTTTTTGTTTATTGGCCATCTTAAGTGAGCTTCCGAAAGCAATGTTTTCTCCAGTGTTTCAATTTAAGATACGAGTTAGATGGTTTGATGATATGAAGAAGTCATTCTTCCCTCACCCTCTGCTGTAGATATACAGCAGCAAATGAAGGGATAAAACTGGACGCAGAGGAATGTGAAGCAGTTATGGTGGCTGCATGAGGCATGATAGCAGCAGGGTTCAACAAGGAGAGAGGTTTATAGCATCACAGCTGCTGGCTGCATCTTTCCAATGCCCAAACCTGAATGGACATCCCTCTGTGCACTCCGAAGTCTTGCGGTTGCTGAACTTCAGGAAAGCATCATGTTCACAAACGCTTTATTTATATGCACATACGAGGCATATAGAGGACATGAAATTGCTAATTGAGTGTGGCTGTGTCAAATCAGATCTTGCTTCTGTACTTCTTCATGCTTTGGCAGCCTAATAGTGGGGTTTGTTTTGTTGCTGTTGTGTTTTTCTGTAGCCATTTGTTGCTGAGTTGCAATTTCCATGTGTCTGTCGCAGCAGAATCCTCAGATGCACAAGGGCCAGGATTTTCACTCAGAAATGTCACATAGGAGACAGTAGCCCAAGCACAGAGCAAGGGTCCTAGGCAGTCACAATTCTCCTTGTTATAATCTGCTCTGGCCAATAATTTTCTATTTTGGCGCAAAAGCAAATACAGAAAACCATCCAGATTGCTTTTATAAGGCTCTATTTGGCATGTTTTAATATGCAGTGATAATGGTGACTGCTCAGAGCTGTGCTGGCTGGCCTCTACAGTGTGCTATTCTGTTCCCTACAGCAGCCAGTGAGGTAGTTTTAATGCTGTCTGTTTCGTTAGCATCTGCCTAAAACACCCCAGACCATTGGGGTTCTTAGCACAAAGAAATCAGGCATTTTCACCTTTGTGAAAAATAGTTTGCTTTCTCCTTCAGTAACTTGCTGCTGTCTGCTCTCCCATGCAGCTACTGCTTACTTGCTGTCACTGTTCAGCTCATCCAGGGTGACATTGTCCTATTGTTTTGACAATGACCTTAATCTATTTGTGCAGTTCAAAGTAAAGACACTGTGGCCAGAGATGGAAATACATGGGCTTAGGCAGTTTATAATTAAATACAGAGTCTTTTACTTCAGCTGCTTTGAAGCCACTGCAAATCAGTTGTTGGATTTGATGCGTCTTCAGGGATGTGAAATGAATTTAGTGGCTTCTAGCTGCTTGTAGTGAATCAGGTGTTCACCTCATGAAATTCTCCGATATAATCAAGCTTTGTGGGTGGCAGGCTTAGTAACTATGCCAGTGGCTATATCAAAATGGATGTAGCTTACTTTACCAACAGGGATTTTGATAAACCAGGTTGGAGGCCATTTACCAGACAGATCATTGAATAGGAGCTTCCTACCGTGGTTGCCTGTACCGTATGAGTTGCAGACACAGAGGATAGGACTTTGAGTAAATGGCACTGCAGAGCTGAGTTAGGTGCTAGGATCAATAGTTTCCTGTTAGCTGGTGTCGCTTAGTGCTGCTGGGGTGGGGGAATGCCTCGGTACAATGTTAGTGTTGTGAAAAATCAATCTGGGCTATCAATCTGGTGCCTTTCAACAGGAATAGATTCAAAGTAGCTGCACAGAAGAACAGATAGCAAGTTACTTAAGAGAAAGCAAACTATTTCTGATGAATTTGAAAACGCTTGATTTGTCCTTGCTGAGGAATGGGAATATGTTGTCTGGCTGAAGTGCCTTCCCAGAAAAACTTGTCCCCCCTGGGAGCACTGGCAGAGGGGAAATGGCTGCAAACCCTCCCTTCATGCCACATATCATCAGAAATGTCTGCTGCGAGGATGAGACTGGATCAAGGCACGTTTTTTATGTTCCATGGATTTTTAGATCAATAGTGGCTCTAAAATGTAGCCTGTTGCGCTATACTTTGGAACATGCTTTTGTGGAGATCCTAGGACTCTGTCTTCTTAAACAGAAGTGGCTGTACACCAAGTGTTAACATCAGAAAACTCTTGTCACAGGCAGCAGATGCACAGTATTTCACCCTTGCCTGGCAAATTGGCTTCATTCCTTAATGCCAGAAGTCAGAGACGGCACCACATTCGTTTCCTTTTGCCTTTTTGGGCTTGAATTCTGTAAAGTAATATGTAGCTCAGCATCTATTTCCAGAAGTCATACATTTTCCTTGATGTACATTGTTTAATCAGTGAGGATGCAGTGGATGCATACACTGTGAACAAGACAATCTTTATTGCAATCACTTTTCTGACTGCAAGCCTCAGCTTTCAAGGCAATTAAAACATAAGCTCACAGATATGTAAAACCACCTCCTGCTTGTTACAGTGATAGTGTTTGCTTAGGCTATTTTCTGTTATTCCCTGCTGCCATCAAAACATTTCCTGTTAGTAATTCCCGATAGTCACCAGAAACTTAGCTCTACAAATTCCTCTCCTTCTCCTTCCATTGATGGCAGTCTAAGCCAAATCAACAGGGTTATTCAACTTCTGTCTATGGATTAATGAAAGTTGAACATCCTGTGGTAGAAGCAGTTCCTGTGTTACAGGAGAAATACTAAAATGAGGAGGTTTTTATCTACTATGCAGCTTTTCAATATCAGTGCAGCAGTAGACAGAAGAGCCTAGTCATATGGGGGATATCATCAGTACGCATTGGATGAAATATAAATGCAACTTTAGCAAGCTGAGAAGGTAAGCTGTTGTTGAACTGTCTTCAGTCTGTATTCTTTGTGGATCGGGACTAATGATGAAGCAATGAACAATAAAATGTGTGTTGACCTAATGAATAAGAAATGCTGCTGAGATACAGGGGACTGACGCCATTCCTATCTTTCTCGCTGCTCTGCTGAGTAATTGTTCCTTATTTGTACTTCAGTGCCTTTATCTGTCAGATGGCAATAGTGATGATAATCTCCATTTTAAAGCTTGCTGGGTTATACCAGTGAAGAGCATACATAGGATCTGGACACAAACATTTTTTTATTTTCTTCACCACAGGCCAGGAGTGAGAGAAGGGAAGACAATAGTTGCTACCTGAAAGATGAGCATCAGGGCCTTCTGAAGTATTTTAGAGCTACCCTGTCCATGGTGCTTTTTTGAGGACTTGAGGTCAGATAATATTCCAATTTGTATTGTGCTACTGTGATATTTCCCCAGAAGACTTCAGTGCTTTGTAAGCAACTGTTATTGTGATTTTAGGTCCCCAGTCAATCACATCTGATGGCCTTTTCTTGTGTTTTGAATCACTTTATTCTCATCAGGTGGAAGAGGAGAGTTTGCAATGAAACATTCTCTCCCATTTCTTATGGTCACTGTGACTTTTCTTTCACAGATGCTTCAGGAGTGAAAATGACTGAAAAAATCCTGTGATATTTGTATGCTCTTCTCCTCTACAACTCTGTCTGATCTATGGTGGTATTACTTCTCTGCTATTTATAGGTCATACTTTTGCAGGGCTATCAGTGCACAATACTTCTAACTTTGTCAGTTTGTACTTTAGGTACACCTCAGGTCAACAAAAGTACATACATTTGTAATTTGATTGATAGTCCTTTGGGTCTGGCCCCTCATCCTATGTTCTGGGTGTTCACTTTTTCCACCATATATCTTCTTTATTAACATAACTGTGTAAATAGCCTGTGCCTGTATGGCCATACTTAAACTCTCTATGTTCCTTCTGTGACAAGTCACTTATAATTTGTAACCACATTTCCATGAATTTTTGTAAAAAGTCTCCGTATACTTTTCCTCTACTGCTTAGGTCTGCCAAAGTATCTCTTGTCTGTCAGGTGACTTACTCTCAGTAAAAATATATTACTCGTTTAACGTTTGGAATGCAATCTGAGACACAGTAGGTCCATCTTCCATCTCTCAGGCAGCCTGTTGTCTTTTCATACTCTTCTTCCAAAACACTGTGATTCTTGTAGTGTTTCACCTCCTGCCTTGTTCTCAATATTCAGCCTGTTTGAGTTCTATCACTGCATTACACAGAGCTAACTTTCCTATAGCTCATGGAATTGGAGAATAATTCATGTTGGAAGTGACACCTAGAGGTCATCTGGTCTGGTGCCAAGCAGGGCCAGCTTTGAAGTTATTTTGGATTGGTCTCTCAGGGCCTTTTTAAATCATAAGTTTTGTCTTCATCTCCCAAGATGGGTATTTCCTATGTCTCAGAACCCCTGTTCCAATGTTGGAGAACCTCACAGTGATTCCTTCTTTCCCCTTTCCCCCAATATCTAGTGAGAATTTCCCTTATTACAAATTGCGGCCATTGCCTCTCCTCCTATTACTATGCAGCTCTGGAGAGACTCTGGCTTCATCTTCTGTATACCTTCTCTTTATGTAGTTCAATCTACCAATACCATCCCTTCACTTAAGTGAAGTCTTAACTTCAGTTAAGACTGCTCGAGCCCAATTCTCAGCCTTTCATTTATCACATGCTTCAGCTTCTTGATCATCCTTGTTCCCCCCCGTTAGTTTTGTTCCAGTGTGTCAATGTCTGTTTTGTACTGGGGAGGGCTAAACTGGCCCTGCTACTGCAGACACAGTCTTGCAAGTGCTGAGTGGAGCAACCTAATCACTCGCATTAATCTTCTGGCTTCCTTTCTTTTAATACAGCCCAGTACACAGCTGATTTTCACCCTTGAGGACGCTGCTGACTTATTTTTAATTTGTTGGCCACCAGAACAGCAGGTCCTTCTCCACAAAGCCATTTTCCAGACAGTTGGCTGGAAAATAATTTACTGTGGTAAATTATACAGAATATAATAGGATGGTATTACATGTTTATTTTCTTCAAGGTAGTTTAGGTTTTTGAACTTTGTTTTCAGGAGATTAGTATTATTCTCCCATGTTCCTTTTTTCGCTATTTTCTTTACATCTTCATTTTTAACCCAAGGCTTAGTAAATATTTGTAATATCCAGAACAGTTGTTCTCTTTTTATAAATTATTTTAGAGTCTTTATTTTGCAGGCACTACTAATGATTCTGCAAAGCTCCGTATCGGGAAGTACCTAACTAATGCTTCTCAATACTTGGAGCCCAGTGAGAGACAACTTGCCAGGGCCTGTTTTTCAGAATATGTAAAAATGTCCTGAAGATACATCATTGAATCTTAGTGTCAGGATTTATTGAATTTCTGCCCTCTCCTCCATCCTCTTTTTATCACACTAGAACAAATGGAACTAGAGGAGTGAGCTACATTTTGGTATAACTCGTGGTTCATTTCCGTGTTTATTTCCTAAATTCTAATCTGCTATGTCTGTGCAAGTCCCTTGAAATCTGTTAGCAAGAAGGAAAGAACCCAGCTGGAGTTTTGGGACTCCCACAGTGAATTTACAGGACCTCGGGAGTAAGATATTCTTTCTTGCAAATTGAGACTATTTGATTTGAAATTCCATGAAGAGCATCAGCAAGAGAATACCATTGTGCTGCTTTAGAACCAGCTTTTGGATGAGAAGGCTTTAAGCAAATATTTCTGAAGGGTTTGTTCTGTACTTTTCTTTTGAAATGACTTTTCAGTGCTCCAGTTCTCAGTTCAGTCTTTTTTTCTAGGGGCTCTCCCTGTGTTGCTTGTGGACATGTAAAGCTTGGAAAGGTCCACATATCACCATGCTGGGAGGAAGACTTGACAATGCAGCAACTTTGTCTTTGAATACAAAACACTATTTTGCAGGCTTTCTTAGAGGATGTTATTCTGCTTTACCACTGGTGTATTTACTGAATTGGAATGTATTTTGTAAGTGTCAAAACAAAGGCATGCTGCTGTTCTTATGTTGAAGTGCCAGCTCTTCCTGTCCTGCCATCTCTTGCATCCTGACATTTTCCATGTCAAAAACCAAATGTCTTTCTAGTGTCAAGCTAATTATTATGGCTCCTATTTGACCAGAATGTGGAGGTCAAGTTGATTTGCCCTCTGGAAGCAAGGTACCTTGCAGGTTTCTAGATCAAACAGAATTATTTCCCTATCCCATCCAAAAAACACTTAAATATGGCAAAGGATGACAAAAATAAAATCTGTCATCCATACACACTATGCCAAACTAGTGCAAAATCAAAAAGGTAACCCAATAGGGTATCACTGTATCTATTCCACGAGTAACAATAAACAGTAGGCTGAAACAGCTTTTAATGGATGGCCTGAGCTTTTTTTTTTTTAAACAGCATTCCCTACTATATGGATCAACTGCAGGAACAGAAATCACAGTCTGCAAAGATACAGTCGGTTCCTGGTCCTGAATCAATGGAGGGCTGTGGTGGGTTGACTTTGGCTGAACACCAGGTGTCCACCAAGCTGCTTTATCACTCCTGTCCTCAGCAGGATAGGGCAGGGGAGAGAATAAGATGGAAAAAAACCTCATGGATCAAGATAAACGCAGTTTAATAAGAGCAAAAGCAAAGGCTGAGCATGGAAACAAAGGAAAACAAAAGATTTATTCTTTACTTCTCATCAGCAGGCAATGTCCAGCCACTTCCCAAGAAGCAGGGCTTCAGTACATGTAGCGGTTGCTCTGGAAGACAAACATCATAATAACGAATGCCTCCCTCCTCCTTTCTGTTAGCTTTTAGTGCTGAGCTGATGTCATATGGTATGGAATATCCCTTTGGTCAGTTCAGGTCAGCTGTCCTGGCTGTGTCCCCTCCCACGATTTTGCCCACCCTCAGCCTACTGATGAGGGGGGAATGTTGGAGAGACAGCCTTGATGCTGTGCGAGCACTGCTCAGCGCTGTTCCAAAACACTGGTGTGTCATCAACACCTTTCTAGCTACCAGTACAGAGCACAGCACTATGAGGGCTGCTATGGGGAAAATTAATCTGCGCCAGACCAAATACACAGGCTGAGGTGATCTGTCATCAGGAGAGTCATCCATGTCATGATACATTACATAAGCAGGGTTTTTGTGGCTGTATCCATGTTGCTAAACAGGGGACCCACCTTTACTGTTAGAACCCACTTTTCTGCATTAACTTAAGCTGACTTGTGTGTGCACTAAAACCCCAACCAAGTTTAGCAAAGCTGCAGCAATGACAAATTATGGAAATGAAATTTGCCAGCCTAGAGACAGCTGTAAAAAAAAGATGACATGTTAACAGCCCTGTTCCACTAAGGCCTGTGTCCATAACGGATAGCCCTGAACTACTTTATTCCATCGCCCACCTCCATAGGCAGAGTTATTTAAAGCCTTGTTTAGTCATGCAATCAGAGTAGTAATAACAATCTGTTCTACTGAATATATATTTCGGTTAATCAGACATGATTTAACAGCTTTGATCTTCTGATTGATAAGGTTTTTTTATAGGTTCATCAAAGATTTCTTAAACATAATAAATGCTGCCCTATTAAACTTGACTTCAGAGGTACAACACCAAAAGAGGTGCCTCTTTTCCTAAGTAGTAGATGGCAGAAATGTCATTATTGAAGTTCTCTCCTGGGTGGGAGAGAGCTAGAGCTCTGTCTCTTCTTGCCCTGCAAAGAGCAGAGGAAGTAAGGTGAAGCTAATAGGCAAAGACTGATTAAAATTGATTCCTGCCTGAAAGCAAACTGTATCCCTAGCAAGGCATCAGCCTGAGGTCCTGTGGTGTCTCAGTGAAGGGAGCACAGAGGAGCACACTGCCAAAAAGAGGACCCTGAATCACAGGGTGTAGTTGCTTATTCTTTGTGCTAGACAAGACCAGTGCCACATCCATCCTCTTGAGCACGTAAGTCCAATGACTATTTCTTCCTGAAGCAGGTTTCGACATTTTTAGCTAGTGGTGTTTTTTATTACGTGGTCCCTTTTTGTGCACACTCTGAGAGGCAGGAGTGGTCCTTCTCTTCTCCCAGCAGCACTTGTTAACAAACATGCTTGAAATGCTTTCTTCCCTTAGAGTGCTTCATGGAAAATGCTTTGTCGGGCCTGTGTCGTCTTCAGCTATTCCTGTGAGTGAGCTCCACCATGCAAATGCATAATCATGTCTTTTAAGAAGGCAGCGATTGCTCCAGGATATGTATTCCCAATCTGTATTATTAATTGTTGGTCTCTTCTAAAACAATGGCTTAGTTGTTAACGTGAAATTGAAACATAACTTTAAAATATCAGCAGACACAGCGTCCACACCTAACTGAAAGGTAATAGTAAAAGAATAGTAATTCACAGCCAGAATATCAAGGAACTGTAACCTGGCTTTCTTCTCTACCAGTTCCAAATGACTTTTTCAAATTCCGAGTGGATGATTAAGGGGCATGGTGGGAATAAGGTGATGGTCACACCATCATGCTTGGAAATCCACTAGATCCAGGTTATTTTGAGCAAAATGGGGAAAATAAGTCAAAAAATGCCTAGCACTTTGTTCATGCTGTTACAGCTGTAGCCCTGTACTGCATCCAGTGCTGGGGATCTGGTGCATGTGGGGAAGCGCAGCCTTGGTCGCTGTGGCTGTGTGGTTGCGACTGTGCAATAGCTACAGTGCTCACTGCGATGGCTGTCGCTGTGATGGCTGTGCTGCGTATTGCGAGCCAGCACATCACGGGGGGTAAAAACTCAGCCAAGCAGTCCGCTCCTGGATCCCATAGCAGGAGGGTGGCGGGGTTCCTACGGCCCTAGTGTGTGGTGGGAAGGTAAGAAAAACTTCACAGCAGCTTCCTGAAGAGCAACTGGGGAAACTAATGAGGGTGATGATCCCTAGAAGTTAACGGGTTTGAAAAACTTTTCAGACATACTTTCCTACTAAAAGACAATTTACCCATGATGTTTACAAGGAAAACTGCAGCACTTCGTTTTCTGTTGTGCTTGGTTAAAACCAAGCAAACGTGGGCATCAAAGCAAAGCTGGAAGAGGGTAAATTTATTAGGGTAAATGTAAACCCAGGATACCTTCAAATTATAAACCTTCAGAATTAATTGTCTGAAAGGCTAGTTAGGAACAGGGTGAAATTCTTAGTAATACTGACAGGTGCCAGCAGAGGGCATATGGAAACTTGCCTTTTATTCTCATTTATCTCCCCCCACATTAGAGTCCCTGTGCAATTTCTGTGTGAGGCCGGTACCCTGCAGTGCTGGTGGCTTCTGTGTTGGTAGAGACCTATGGTGAAGGCAAAACTTTGGGGGTTTTTTGTTTGTTTGTTTTTGGGGTTTTTTTGTTGTTGTTTTTGTTTAGTTAATGTACAGAATATCATCAATAAAATATGTATTTCTGAGTAATTTCCAAGTTAGTAGAAGTATTGAGCCAGAAAGGCAGAAAGCTCGGGCTTCTATCAAGAGGGAGTGTTTGGGTGCGAGGTGGATAAAAGGTCAGGAGGAAGTGAAGAAACAGTGTATTCTCTTTGTTTTTTTCCAGTGTTTGTTATGTGTAAATTAGCAACCTAAAGTTGAAATTGATTGCTTCATATGAATTATGGTATTTAGATATTAATTACACCCTCCTCTACCTGACTGTTATTGGCACAAGGCTCTCGGCAGTGACCATTTGAGCCCTGAATACCAAGAATATTGCATGTGTAGGAATAGTAAAAAAAGACCAAATAGCGACTCTTTGGATTCATGACTCAAAATCCCAATAACATTTCTGTTGAAAAGGTCTTTTGTTATTTGTGCTGGCATATGTAACATGGTGCAGTACAGAACAGGTCTCTCACCAGCAGTACATTTAGAGAGAGCTGTTGTTAAAGCCCCGATAATTGAGTAAATGTGCAAAGGCATTAAAGCATAAGCGTGTTTAATAATAATGCTTTTCTGTTCTGGGGCTTTGGATCAAGTGATTCCTGTCCATCAGCTTTGATTCAGGCTCTGGCAGCATCTTTCTTAAAGAGTCTTTCACCAGACAGTCTCAAAGCAACTAGTAAATGAGGACAGGATTGAACCTTGAGACTGGTTTGGCCCTTTCTGTTTCAGTTCTACAGATTGAGGTCTGAAAAGATGGAAACAGATCTAGCTTAGGTCTGAAATCCGTATACATGTAGGAAAATGTCACTGCATTTTGCATAGAGCCTTTAGTAAAGCATGTAGCAGAAGTGGCAGTAGAACTCAGATCTCTGAACTCTACATGCTCTGCTTTGTTCCACAGTCAGAAATTAGCCTTTGGTAGTTTTCCCTGAAAGCCAGAATAAACTGCTAAAATGGGAGGTGTGATTGTGAAACCAACTGAGGTGCATTTCTCACCATTTCTCATCATATTTCTTGCAATATGATGTATAGCTCCAGCACTGTGAGGCTATTAATGCTTTCAGCTTGTTTAGCTTTTTGGAAAAATGTTAATGAAAATTAGGGAGAAATATTTTTTAAGCTGTATAAAGATGTATTAAGTGGACCTGTTTGTGGATCCCATGTTTGCTATCATGTATGCTAAAACATTACAGATGTGAATTTTAGTATAAGGGGTGGCTTTATTGCATATACTAAGCAACTACGTTTGGAGATTAGTTCCTGTAAATTTCATTTATGGTAGGATAGGATTTATGCTGCCAAATATGATTTATTAAGTATGTCTTGATAAAGTGGATGGAGAAAGATCTTTCTGGGAGCCAAAAAGATATTGATTTATAATATAAGTGTCAGTAGCAAAGGCAGAGTAAAAAAAGAGGAGCTGAAGGGTATATTTATTGATATGTATTTCATATATGCTTTACTTGTTATAACATCTGCTAACAAAATCCGCCTGACACATGCTTATGTTTTGTTGTATCCCTATGGCAGAGCTTTCCGTTGGCCTTTTCAAAACCCTAGCTTGTTAGTGAATGTTAGTTTGTACTACAGTACCTACCTACATTGCATTGTGCTTCCACATGCACATGCTGTAAAAGAATTCATTGACTTCATCTGAAATAACTTGCAGAACCCCTGAGCTTGATTATTAGCATTTGGGAGGGTGGTTTCAAAGGTGATTGCTTGCACCTTTTCAGCATAGATATCTGTCAGCTATAGAAAGTGAACTCTTCCTTTATGGAGACTTGTCATTGTGGCTGAAAAACAACTTGTTCCCTTCTTGCAAACATGCTTGAATAAGTTGGGAGAAGGAAAGGAGAGCAAGGCTTGGGGTGAGCTCTCTGCTGTGAAAAAAGAGCACAGTTAGAGGGGAGCAATTTACTCAGACCTTGGACAAGTGGGTTCAATGCTGTAGTTTTGCATCAGCATGATGGGAATGCAGTGGTTACCACTATGGAAAAGCTGTATGTTTAGGAAATGCAAAGCTGTCAGTACAGCATGCCCAAATCCAATGAAATTCTTGAATGTGTGTGGCTAGCAGCTTCTTTCGGTATGTGAGATGTGATTTCTTCAAGCAAAGCTAAAATACTCCCTATGTGATGACAGTGTGTCTCGCTCATTTTCACCATCACCACCTGTCCATACTGTATTTCCCCATTTCTGTGTTGTCTTCCCTTGCTTATACTGCATGCTATCTGTTAGAGAACTAGTTTAGGACAATGCTAAGATTACTAGAAATGTGGCAGATCTCCATTTCCATTTTCAGACCTGTCTCGGAGGAATCAAGTCAATTGTAATACTTGTTCTGATTGAAGTGAGTTTTCATCCAGCCAGTGTAATGATTGAGCACAGAGTAACATTGGAATGACTAGCCACATGTAATTGCTCTTCTAGTAAAAGCAAAAAACACTTTAGTGAAGACTAGTAGTTATTATAATGATAATTAACAGTAAAGTTGGCCTCTTGCTCAGAAAAGCTCTTTCCTGGTACCCACTGATACCATTAAAAAAACATCTTAGCATACATTATGTATTGATGAGTTTGTGTTTGTGTTCCTTGTGCTCATAGTTGGATTTCAGGTTTGTGTTGAGTGCCTCCTCCTTATGATTTTCATTATGCTGTTATTACTACTATCGTAGAGCACGTCTGTGTTGTACTGATACGTAGAAAGCTCAACAAGCTGGTGAGAAATGGTATTAAAAAAAAGAGATGGAGAGCAAAATTGAAGCACGGGGATTGAACCCAGCACCAGAGGACTGTGTCAGAGGTGGAATGGAAACTTCGTTTCTGGCTTCAGTCTGAAAGCCTACTTCATTTTTAAGGACAAAGTCTTAGTCCTTCTTGTTGTTTCATCTGCAAAGTAGACTGACTCCCATCTTTCACTTCCTTCTTCTAGCAGAAGGCCAGATATAATCCTGTCATTCAGCACATCAGGAGGCACATCAAGTTTTTCGAACTGTACAGGCTCAGTGTAGAAGGGCAGCTGTCAGTAAAGTAGCTGCAGATGTCTGATATTTAGCTATTTCGCATCTAAAGGGAGATGGTTTTAAAATGTTCTCTAAATGAAAAAGTTTCTCAGCAGTTTGCCTCTGTGCTCTTCAAACTCATAGGTAGACCTCCCACTGACTTCAGTGAGTGCTGGATTGGCCTACATAGGGAGACAGGAAAGAACATTTGAATTTTGGAATAAACTCTAGCTGAGCTGATAAATCCCAATAGCTTTCTCATTGCCATGGCTGTGTGGGTCCCTGCCCCGGGGAACCACTCTGCCTCCTTGTCTCCTCTCACCTGCTATAGGGAAATTTCCATACAGTATTGCACTATGCCTCTGTCCTGGGCAGTCTTCATTCAGACTACGCATCTTCCAAAAACACTTTGAAAAACATAAAACAGGGCTATGATGAACAGCCTAATACAGAATAAACTATGGCATTCAGCACCATAGGAAGCTATAACAAAACATGTATTCGGCAGCAGTGTCCTGCTACCCCTTTGCCTGGAAGGAGAAATAAATCTAAAAGCCAGATTCTCAAATGAAACTGGCTTGGGTCCGTGCATTGGCAGGTAGCAAATAAAAGTGTGAAGTGACTTCTGGCCCTTACTTGGCTGCCTGCCTTGAGAGAGAAAGGAGCCAGCCGTGCTCCCAGATGGAGGAGCAAGAGGGAGTCTAACATCGCGACAGGTGAGGTTCCTCTGTAGATGCTGGGGCCTGGCTGGCGGCTGATTCTCCAGCAAGGCTGGTGACAGCTTGAGTGAAGGGCATCTCACCTGTGCCATAGCAGCATAAACTATGCGAGTCGCGCCTTGGCACGCATAGCTCAGCTGAATTAGAAAACAGAGCCCCTACTCAAAGAAAGGGGGAAATGTAAGCAAATCCCAGGGCACAGTTCAGAAATGCTGCTGCAGATATTTTCCACAGCAGCAACAGGAATAAAAAAAGCAGCATATACATGGGGGAGGCGTACATAGTTCAGCGGTGGTGCTTGCCTGAGTGGAAGCCTCTGCATTTTTAAGATGGTTGGCTGGGTTCTCAGTTGATGTAAACCCATCCAGTGCTTTTGATTTCCTTGTAGTTAAGTTGTTTTGCAGCGGCTGAGAATGTTGTTTATACATCTGAATAATGACTGAGGAGCGTGAGCCTCTGAGGGATTTGTATCAAAATCTGATGGTTAATTATCACGTGGTGTTAAAAGCAGATCTAGTTTAAGTGAACAGCGCTTCAATGCACCTATCTAGATCGATGCTTGATCCTTGATTCTAAAGAATAAAGATGAGCTGGCAGGTCACAACTTAACCCTGACAAAGACCAACCCAAGAATAAAAAGTTTTAAAATAAAACATTAAATTATCCATTTCTCAGGGGTAGCAGCGAAGCTCTTAAGATTCTGATTTTCTGTGAAATTGTATACACTGACACGTGCTTATTAATATATATATATTCATCCTAAGTGTACATACCAGAACCAACCTGAAACCTTCTAAAGGCACAGGGAGTAATCCAGCCAGGGAAAAAACCTGCCAGCTCATGTAGGTAGTCATATCAGAGAAGAATACCAAATTGCAAAGCAAATACTTAAAACAACACTTTTTGTGACTGAAATATATTTGCAACAGACCTGTGAAGAGACAGAAGATTTTCACTTGTATAGAAGGGAAACAGGCACCCAGCTTCTACTGAATCCATCTTCCTCTATTTAATACATGCCCTGATCCTTTTTCAGAAAAAATGATATACTGAGATATAACCCAGTAATCTCATAGATGATCTGTAAATGGTAACGTAAGACTTTTAGTCACCGCTGAATATACAGTAATTGACATTGGAAGTCTGCCTTGTAAATAGAAGATCATAGTTTATTTGTTGTGTAATGAATTCTTTCCTCTCCTGTGATGCCACAAGCTGTTGCCATGAACACTACAAAGTGCTGATTTACTTGTTGTCAAGTCACTGTGGTGTCTTTACTGTCCTAAAATCCTTGCCTCTTCATCCCTTCCCTTTGCATACAAAGGGAGAAAGCTGGGAAAGTGGGAGCATTGTTTTATTACCCAAAAGAGGTGAGGGCTGTGCAAGTGAAACACTGATTTCCATGAGCAGCCATCAGAGAAATCTGCACAAATGGTGTGTGGCAGCAAAAGCCATTTGCCAAAACTGCCCTTCAGTGATGAGGCGGAGGAGCAGCAACCTTCAGGGTTGTTTGGAGTGGGTACGCAGGGGATTTTGGAGGCAGTGCATTTTTTGGTCTAGCTGGTATCAAGGGTGCTAGGCCTGCTGTCACACCATACAGAGAATGGCTGATTTTCAGGCCTGCCTGATGTTGTGTGACAGAGCGCGCCTCTTCCAGCCCCAGTGAGAGGAGGTGGTGGTCCTGGCTTCCTTTGCTGCTTCATGGGGACCAACTGTACTTTGGAGAAGACCCAAGTCCTCCTTTGTTCCAGCCCTTTTGGAAGGGGGGATGTTCTGGTGATGGATGTGAGGTACAGGTGCAGTTAAATAGGTCCTTTTCCCCCCAGGATCTTTTCTTTCCTTTGCAGTCACAGTTGTGAAGCCCATAGGGCTGTCTTCTTGGTGCTATGCTTTCATGACAGCTCAGACTGTTATGACAGTAGCACTGCCTGTTCCAGAGTTTCTCCCTTGAAAGATCCTTATTTTAAATCCTAGCCATCAAACAGTTTAGTTAGCTAATTGTCAGAGCTTGTCATGCCATGTAATTAATTTTTGGACAGCATTCAGATGCCTCTTCAAGAGTGCGAAAGGGTATGTGTGGAACTGCATCTCTTCTGCCTGGTTACCACAAGAATTGACTCCATGCTGGTTCCAACAGAGCTGCAGACATCATCGCAGTAGGTTTGGTGGAGAATTTAAGATTAGGAGCTTCTGTAACCTGATCCCACAGAAAAATCCCACCTAACCTTGCTGCTGGTGCAGGGATTTGTTCACAAACTGGTTGGGGATGACCAAGGGGATTCTTTTAGTCTCACCAACTTGCTGTTAGGAGCTTGCTTATTATAGCCTAGTAACTCTGTCCTGAAAGCACTGAGATGAGACAAGCAGCCTTCAAGTTGAGGTCTCTGTCTTGGACAGGAAAGATAAGGCTTCAGCATCATGGATTTGAGAGCGCCATACTGCTCACTAATTCTGATGCAGAAACACAGTTGTTCAGGTAAACAAACTCATTCTCGTGCCTAAGCGTTCATGCACTGCGAAGACCAGCCTGTCCCTGCCTCTGGCTGACTGAGGTGGGAATAAGCCCCAGAGCCTCATTGATCTTGCAAAAAAGAAAAAGTGCCTGCGTGTATACACACAAGTATATATATATTTTTTTTTTCTGGGAAAAATGCCAACATGCTGCTTCTAATTTTGAGGCATTGCCATCCTGGGTGCAGTCTATTGAATTTTGGGGTTGTTTTGTATTTAAAGCCATGTTATAGAAATTAATGTCAACATGGAAAGTGTTTTTTTTGTTTAGAGTGTAATAACAAAAAAAAAATCGATGAGGTTCCCTAAACGCTCAAACATTATTGCAGCAGAACGTTTTGCTTTTAAACTCTGTGTGCAGCACCTGTGCTGTCCTGATTCATTCCAAGATTTTCAATAGCATCCTAGTGGAGGCAGAATAAAGCATGCTCTCACTGGAGCCTCTCTTCTGTCAGAGCTCAGCATAGTCAAAAAATAAACCTAAGTCATGGCAAAGTTGTTGAAGCCAATTCCTTTGAGTTGCTCTCAAACTGGGAGGAAATAGTCCTGTAACACACAAAAAAATCTTAATCTGCTTTTATGGTACTTCAAGAAGTGTAGACAAGCAGGAATCCAGGACTGAAATGTTTCTGTTAGAGGAATGTGGACTCTGTCAACAGAGTCCTTGTGTGGATGAATAAAACAAGATTAAAACACACCAGAATCAAACTAGTAAAGCCTTGTAGCGGCTTCTGAACCCAGCCATTTCTGTTTGTCTTGCTCTTCTCTTACTAAATACTGGCTCCTGTGCCCATAGCTATGTGCCTTTCTCTGCAGCCCCTTCCAGGACTCAGGAGGCCCACGTGACATCACTGCTGAGTTACATACTCTGCTCATCATCTCGGGTGACAGGAGCTGCTCATCTTGAAATTTTGTCATCTTCATCTAAAGGAAGCGACCTCCTTTCTCTTGATTGCTCTCCAGCAACCTCTGATTAACCACATTTCAGACATGCCTGGTGACTCTTGGAGTTTCCTTTTTTGCTTTTGATTTGTTTTAAAAGAGCACCTAGAAGTGCAGTTTATCATCTTGAGTGATAAGTAAAAAGGCAGATGGAAGCAGGCTGTGCCCTGAAAAGTGCAAAATGTGGATATGAAAGGCAGAGGAAAAAAATGCTTTTCTCTGTGTTAAGAGCTAGGGCCACAGAGAGATGTACAGCTATGCTGTATAATTACAGGTGAAGTCTGGCAGAGGGCCGGCTGAATTTCTGCAGTAGCTCCCACTGATACAAGGCTCCTGGTCTAACAGCAATGTCCTGTTCTTGTTTCCAATAGGCAATGTGCTTTCCCAGTCCCTCACTGCTTAGTGGTGTTCAGTGGCTCCAGCCCCATGTAGATCACTTCTCAGCCAGCTTTCCCTGCCATTTGTGCTTCTCCACTGCATGTCAGGAGCTTGCCACTTACTTGCCACTTTTTTTGCAAACTTGGGTGCAAAATAGCACGTGAGCTCTGTGTGTTGATCTGATGGGGGTGGCGGGCAGGTGATCTTGACATAATCTCTTTGACAAGGTTGGTAAATCCCACCTGCTGTTAGCGGGAGCAGAGGAAAACCTGCAAGTTGGTATTTCCCTGCTGGGGAAAGCAGCCATAAGGGAACATTGCCAGGTTGAGCTCAAACCAGTTATCTTATTATTGAGAACCACTGGGACTCCAGGAGGAAAAGAGGATGCCTTTGAAGTCAGGTCTGTCTGTTTATGAGCTTCAATCAGCAGCAGAGACCAGACTGTCCCGAGGGCCAGGGCAAGGGGAACCTCTTGTGTAATTCCTCTGATCTGCAGGTTTTGTTATGTGGATTTTGTGATTTGTAGTTTAGGATTAAAAAGACCGAAGACCTTTTAAGTATGGATTTCATTCTGCTGATTGTGTCATCGTCCACAGATGTGGAGCCAGCCAGTGTGCAGCAGACCCTTCATCAACTAATTAACTTGAGTTGTCAAGCTGCAATCAGTGAGCTGCTCTCATACTAAAATAATAATGATAAATTCCTCTCATCTGAAGCTGTCAGCTTCCAGCTGCATGAGGCATGAGTTTGCAGGATCTGTAACTTACTCCATGAAGGAAAATCAGATTTGCACCTCTGTCTTGCCAAAGCCAACCTTGGCGTGGTTCCCTTTCTAGCAGCGTTTGCTGTTGCA
This sequence comes from Phaethon lepturus, assembly GCF_000687285.1. Classification (NCBI taxonomy): domain Eukaryota; kingdom Metazoa; phylum Chordata; class Aves; order Phaethontiformes; family Phaethontidae; genus Phaethon; species Phaethon lepturus. The sequence continues at coordinate 54,045 of NW_010552502.1, forward strand.
GGAGCAGCTAAGGTCACGCCAGGACTCATAGCAGGGCTAATAGCTGCCACCAGACTGCCAGATGCAGCATACTGCAGTGGTTTAAGTCCTGCTCATTTCGCGAGGAATGGAGGACGTGTGCCCTTGCCATGCCAAGCCAGGGGAGTTAGAAGCTAGAAGCTCATGTTTTTCTAGTTTCAGTTGCTTATTGATATGCTGATGTTTGTTGGTTTCTTTTGGGTTGCACTTTTAAAAATTTGTCTGAAAGGGATATGTTTCTTATTAAATTCTTGCCGTGGTTATTTTGTGAGGCAAGAAAAGTACTGCACACTTCACTATAGGACAGGGTCTAAGACCTGGCTGAAGGAACAACTGCCCAGATTGCCTTTGGGACCACTTGTCTGACCCACAGAGCTGGCAGGCCAGCAGAGAGCCCTCACAGGCTCTGGTGAGGATGTCAGTCCTTCTCTCCTCCCAGTTCTTGGAGCTTTAATGCCCTGTTACATCTGTCCTGTCATACTTCTCATACCTATCCTGTCTTAAACAGATGAATAAAGAAATTGCATTCCACAGTGGTGAAAGGAATCCTGGATTCAACCCTCCTGCCTCTCTGTCTTGCATTAAAAAAATTAATGCCATGTCATCCAAGTATGACCAATTTATAGCAGTCCTGCTCACGACAATATCCAGGCATCAAAGGGTGCAGAGGCTTGCTCCAAGATTTGCCTGGACTAAGAGCAGTCAAACTTCTGAGGTGCTGGGATTGCAATGATTTCAGTGTGTTTTGGATCAGGCTGCAAACACAGTATGCTGTTTGAGCCAGGCAGCGAGTATAATTATCTTGCGGGTATTTTCACTTTTTGCTCTTGCAAATACACTCAGCATCTTGATTCTTGGCATGTGGAAGGAAGCAGAGGTACAGTTTTGGCTTTGTAGTGTTTGACCCCTATAGGAATTGGTAGAGTTCTGCTACAGTTTGTTTAGCTTTTCTATTTCCAAGCAAAATGGAAGAAAACAAAAATGTTTATTTGTTTTCTTTATCCAGACAGACTTGGACCAAGGAATTTTGTGTAGTCTTCTAAGAAGAAATAACTAGCTTTTATTGTAATGAATGTCTGTGCACAGTGTAAATACAACAAATAGAAATTAAAAGTACAGTTTACCCTACACAACGGTTTGGGTGACACTTAAAAAAGCTATAAAACACCTTAATTAAAGTTTTATAGGTTCATAATTATGCATTATTTGAGAGAAATATCATTAGCAATATCAGAGCTATGCAGAAACTTAATACAATCTTCAGATAGCTGGAAAGATGTGTAAAATGAAGACGTTTCTGAGGAGGTCCTCTTTCCCCATCAAATAAGAAATCCTGTCTAAAGGCAGAAATGCAGAGTACAGAAATCGGGAGGGCTGATTCTTCTTTCTGCATTCCCTGCCATTTCTGAAAACCATCATGGAATAGATATCCCTTTTTTGTGGAAACGTTCGTAATCACTTTTCAGTTGGCGTCTTGGTGATCTGATGCAAATCATTTTTTAGTATATAAATCTGCCTTCATAAAAATCCCCATGAATATGACACAGTAAACAAACTACTTGGAGGTCAAGACCGCAGAAGAGGTTGACCTTGCATTTTTAGCAGTTTAATGTATGCTAAGGCTTAGATTTAGTAAGATTAAATTTTGCAAATGTCCTGTGACAAGTGTTTCTTAGAGAATAGGAATATCTGAAAGCCTAGTGCAAACCAATAGAAAACACTGAGCACAAACACTCAGGTGAAATTTAGGCATAAATTTGATTTTGATTAAATCCAGAATCTCAGAGAGTGTGCAAAATGGGTGATGACTTTAAAGACAAAACAGATACTTTGGAAGTACCTTTTCAATGAGAGCATTTAAATTCAGCCACTGATTGTCTTTCATTCTTTATCATTAAGGCTCTAAGTTATGTCCTTATTTCTGTCCAAACAAAGCCCCACAATTAAGGTTAAATAGCATTAAGCATTTTAATATAGTGATGAGTTTCTCAGGTTTTTTTAGACAACTCTGAATTAGGATCTCTGTATTATCTTTTGTAACTGAGTTCAGGTATGTTTTTACTTTAAGATACAGGTGCCTCTTCTTTCTGTGTAGATGTACCCTTCCTTAGGGAAATGAGCTTATTTACAGATTTGACAGTGAAATATAAAAAGAGCCAGATTGTGGCGATGTGAACAAGTAAATACAGATATGTGATTTCCAGTGCAGATGATACTTTTTCTTCCAAAAGACCATTTTTATTTCAGGCATTATCACTGTTATACTCACTAACATGTCTTTTAGGTGTGTAAATCCTAGGCTGTTTTAAATTGTTTACTGGTATGTGTTCTCTGTTCAAAAAATATGTTTGAAAATATGTCTGCTGGTAGCACTCCTGAAATTATTTTTGACTGTTTGCTGTTATGAATGCTCAGAATGGCAAAGCAGAAACCCAAAGCTTGTGCGTCTACCCAGGTGGGTTTTTGTTTTTTTTTTGATAGCAGAAGCTCCTCTCTTTTTGCTTGAATGGTTACAAAGATGTCAAGGATAAGAGATCCACTGTTGTTTACTTTTACTATGTGGGATTATATAAGCCCTGTGATTCCTTATATCAAGAAAAGGAATAATAGCTGATAATATATAAAACTGTATATGGCCAGTTGCATTTTCTTTGTACAGGTCCATTCTACTTTATTATCAATATTTAGTCATCACCTAGTGTTTTTGTTTATTATTCCCTTTGAAATACTCTTTTAATGTGCTGCAAGCTCTTTATACTTCAGTTTTAATTTTAAGCTCTTTCCAGCACAGCTTGCATTGTAAGAAATGCATTGAGTTGGTGTGACAGAACTTCTGTGTTGTAAAAAATAATGTACATTTGCTTATTCCAAGAAGTTGTTATCTTTCAAGATGAAAAGGGTATCTATTGCTCCCTTAGGGGTTTTATTTTCAGTCCTTTTTTGAAAAAAGAAGTGTATTTATCTGTAAGCTAGGATTTTGGAAGAAGCCTAAGGCAGCCAGGAGCAAATTGAGGTCTTTAGACTATGAAGAGCAAGACACAGCAGTGCAGCAGCAGAGGTTGTTTCTCCAGCCTTCCCTGAGGTCTTGATGTGCTTGCTCACATCTGTTGACTGAGTTGCTGGTAGGAGAGATCCTTACACCATTTCAAACCACCTGAACTAACTTTGCTTGTTTTGGCTGAAGACACCTCCTCCCAGGCAGGTAGGTCGGCAAAGCAGTAGCGAAGATGTGTGCTCAGGGAGTAATTCCTTCCACTACAGCAGCTGTATACAGAGTCCAGCTTGATCTGCAGCCTTTTAAACACTGCATTTCTCATGCTTATGTACAATCCCACTCATGAAAGCATTTAAGTAGGTACTTACTGTTTAAGTACGTGAATATCTCAGTACTGTGAAAACTGTGGTTGAGTACTTTGCTGAAATGGACTCTCCGTGACCTGATTGTCAAAAGTGCTGAGCACTTGGATCCGTCTGAGGTCAGTGAATGCTGCTGGGCCTTCATTGCTTTGGAAATGGAGCTGAAATATGGTTATATGAGCTTTGCTTCATGCTCATATGCTTGCAAAACCCTAGCCCTGTTTTTAAGGATGCAAGACAAGAAAAGAATCCATTTTGAATCTTCAAGGAAAAAATCCATGAAGATATTAAAAGGCACACACTAGTTGGGGAACATTAATGAACCTTTGAATTTTTCTAAGTCATTGTTTTGTTTTGTTTGCTTCTGCTTTGAAATACCTGTTTTCGCAAACCATCAGAACTGTATAGTTTAAAGATTTTTGTGTCTGATTGATTGCTTTATGCTTGACAGAAAGATCCTGCGTACCACGTGTGTGTTTGAAGTGGTATTTCTTTGAACATCAGCTGATCTTTCAGGTTAGAGTAAGTAACCTGATTTTAAGAAAACTAGCACATAAATTGCATTTGTGCTGCTAAGACCTGCTGACACTGCAAAGATAGGTCTTGACAAAGATTTTCTTTGGGCCACAACTCATCTTGTACAGGGTGTCAGATGGATTCTTTATTTCTGTACTTTCATTCTTACTGAGGGCACTGGCAGAGGAACTTCTGCTTCTCCAGGAGTTCAGTGACTGGCACTGCTTGTCTTTCATCTGCAGCGATACTTTTCTCCGTCGCGGGCTTAAATACGCACAATTTGCTTGGGAAACAACAATGTCCTTACTTAAAGTTTTTATTATTGGACAAAAGAAATCATTAGCAAAGAATAGGATGACAAAAGCCCAGAAAGCACAAATGGCAAGGGAGCTCTGTGGTGCACAGGGTTTTGGGGCCCAATTCCAAGTAATTTTTTAAGAGATTTTTTTTTTTAGTCTGACTTGGCACCAGCTCTTCTGCATGCATGTACACTCTCATCACTGTTTGAATGTGTAGGTGCTCAAATATGGGTGAAGGAAATGCCTTCAGTGTGAGCAGTGCACGTGCCAATACCTGTGTGTCTGAATGCACAGGCAGAGGTGATGAAGACTGTTGTGCAGATGAAAGCATGTAAAAAGCAGTAAGGTTTCTGCAAAAGTAGCTTGTGCACAGGCTTAAATAAAGAGCATTGCAAATCATACCCAAAATATATTCTCTGTGTCTATGATTATGTTATTTCCATAGCAACTAATTATGCCATAAACTAAGGATCATGACTTCAGGTGGCATGTGAGCAGAAGGAGATGAGCTATGAAGTATCGAAGATCCTTTTTTTCTTCATGCACATTTCCTTATTTATAAAGAAATAAAAGAAAGAGAATAAAAAAAAAATCCAAAACCTGAAGTCTGCTGTATAAGTGGAATTGCTTCTGACTAGAATATTTTTTTCAAAGTTTTGTTGGAGGCATCAGTAAATCTTGAAAGGAGTTGCAGATACAACTGTGAATATCAAAAGATCTTTGTATTAGCTGAGGAAATCTCTAGTACATGTGACTTTCTCCTCCTGCCTATGCAATCCAGAGCTCAACCACTTCCCAGCAAATATATCATTTTAACAGATACTGAAATTGCTAATGGATGAGGAAGGACCCTGGAAATAAAAGGGAAGGTATAGGATCTTCTTATGTATGCGATAAGTTTGAGATTTCAGTGAAACATGCTCTCTTCTGATTGACTTGTCTTTCCACAATAAAAGGTTCTTGAGAGATCCTCAGCTTACAGCCCTAGGCCAATACTCCTTGAGCTGGAGGACCCGCTGCCCAGAGTAGGACTGATAGTTGATTGATTTACTGTTTCTTAGGGGGCTGCTTTGATATCTTTTGCTTTTGGTTCAGGAACTGGCTTTGTGGCTCCAAGTCTGACCCACTCGTGCCTCAGCCTTTGGCAACATGAGACAGCACAGGCTCTTTGCACCACAAGAATTTGCAGGAGAGAGCAGGATTTAAGGAGGAAATCCTTTGGTTGCTACTTCTTTACACTGTGTGGGCCAGAAAGGGGGTTGACATGCAGGAACACTGCCACCAGATTTCTCCATTGTTTAGCCTGTGGATGGAGATGCAGAGAGGCAATCATATAGCACTGGCTCAATGCCTAGGTCCCTCAGTTCTGTTCATAGAATCATAGAAGGGTTTGGGTTGGAAGGGACCTTTAAAAGTCATCTAGACCAACCCCCTTGCAATGAGCAAGAACATCTTCAACTAGATCAGGTTGCTCAGAGCCCCATCCAACCTGACCTTGAATGTTTCCAGGGATGAGGCATCTACCACCTCTCTAGGCAACCTCTTCCCATGTTTTATCACCCTCATGGTGAAAAATTCCTTCCTTATATCTAGTCTGAATCTACCCTCTTTCAGTTTAAAACCATTACCCATTGTCCTATCACTAGAGGTCCTGCTAAAAAGTCTGTCCCCATCTTTCCTATAAGCCTCCTTCAAGTACTGAAAGGCTGCAATAAGGTCTCCCTGGAGCCTTCTCTTCTTCAAGGCTGAACAACCCCAACTCTCCCAGCCTGTCCTCATAGGAGAGGTGTTCCATCTTTCTGATCATTTTTGTGGCCCTCCTCTGGACCCGCTCCAACAGGTCCATGTCTTTCCTGTGCTGAGTGCTCAAGAGCTGGATGCAGTACTCCAGGTGGGGTCTCACCAGAGTGGAGCAAAGGGGCAGAACCACCTCCCTTGACCTGCTGGTCACGCATCTTTTGATCCCAGCGCCGTTTACCTGCTGGTCACGCATCTTTTGATGCAGCCCAGGATATGGTTGGCACATTGCCAGCTCATGTCCAGCATCCACCGGTACCTCCAAGTCCTTCTCGGCAGGGCTGCTCTCAACCCCTTCATCCCCCAGCCTGTATTGATACCAGGGGTTGCCCTGACCCAGGTGCAGGACCATGCACTTGTCCTTGTTGAACCTCATAAGGCTCATGTGGTCCCACTTCTTGAGCTTGTCCAGGTCCCTCTGGATGGCATCCTGTCCCTCAGGCCTGTCAACTGCACCCCTCAGCTTGGTGTCATCTGCAAACGTGCTGAGGGTGCACTCGATCCCACTATGTCATTGATGAAGATGTTAAACAGTACTGGCCTGAGCTGAGCAGTTAAAAATCATATTCTCACTCCCTTTTGCCTTGTGCTTTTAGTCATTTATATTCATGCAAAATGAATATACAGAAGGAAACAAATCACAGACTCTGTCACAAAGGTTTTTTTCTCCTAGCCGAAACAGGCAGCCTGGCCCTGAACTTAGTTTCACCCTCCAGTCAGAAGAGGTAATGTTTCTCTCAGTCTTTGGAAGAGGTATATTTTTTACAAAGCCTGCATAGCTGAATCAAATGTAACCAAACGGTAGCTTGAGTGCGCTGGTGGGGAGAGAAGAGATTGCTTGCTAGGCTCATTGCTGAAGAAGGGGACAGGCATTGCCAAACAGTTTTGATTAATGCTTTTATGTGCTCGCTGTATGTACATGAAATTAAAAAGTTAACCATTTGGAGTGTATTTATCAACTGATCACCCTTAGTTGATTGTAATGCTGTGGTGTGGAGCAAAGCTAATAACCCATAAAGAGCTCCCACTCTTTTAGTAATATTTCATCTTAAACATTTTGTTTGCTGAAACTACTGGGAAAGACTATCACCTCTCATGTGCAAGCCTTTGCACATCCCCTGGTACAGAACAGGAGCAGTTGTACCATACATACCCTATATTTATACAGTATATTTCAGTAATAGCTCTTAGCAGGACTTTTTTAAAATTTATTTTACTTTGTGGAACACTTGTTAACAGTTTTAATGAGATGCTCACAGACAGGCTACTGAGGTTAATGCAAAATGGGTTATTTCATTAGGAGGATGGAGCAGGTATGCAGATTTTTGAAGACAGTGACAAGAGGCATTAGTAGAGGCAAAGCCAGTGCAACCATTAAAGGACTAATGAGACTAAATGAATGAGGAGGTGAGCTAGTGGCTGCATTTTGTGTGACCTGAAGGGACTGGTGTTTTGTGATCATGAGAGCTAAATCATGGAGCAGGAAGAGAAAGCAGTATTCAAAATGGGTAAAAGGAAGGCCTGATCCAAAGACGTATCAAAATACCCTTTGGTTTCAATTGATGGTTCCTTTGGGTCCAGAGGCATCACACACAGCGAGGCATGAGAAGGGGGAGCCCTGAGTGTGGAACAGGGAAAGAAGCAGCTGGGTCTGGAAAAACATGGTGCACTGAAAGAGGAGCCAAAGGCGAGCAGGGGGCCAAAGGGGCCCGGAAAGCAGCTCTCACACAAACTATGGGGACTGGCGGGTTCTTTAGGGATCCTCAGTAGAATATTTTGACACACTGATCATTGCTTGAGCTCACAGTACACGCACAAAGCATGCTGAGGCCTCGGCAATGGCAGTGTCCGGGCCCCGGGGATCAGGGCCCAGCAGCCCCACCTGGGACTCACTGCTGCCCGTGTGGCGGGCAGCACGCTGTGTGCTCTCACTCCTGTGTATTCCGCCACGTGCCTCATCCCCATCAGCACGGGCACCTGCGACCCCTTTAAAGGAGGAGTAGGCTGTGACCAGCCTGCCCACAGTAATGGCTGCCTGCCCGCCCTGCAAGGTGCCAGAGCTGGGGCTGGCAGCGCCATCCACAGCAGCAAGAACAAACGAAGGAGGCGGGAGTAGATGTGGCTAAGGGAGGTAGGAGCGTGGTGCGGGGCCTGAGGTGGCTGCCAAGCGCAGGGTGAGGTGGCAGGTGGGAAGTGTGGGCCGAACAAGTAGGTGTGTGTCTTCAGGTGATAGCTGAAGCCTCGGGATGAGGCTGTTCTGAGAAAGGGTGTGAGAGAGAACGCAGTTAACAGATCTACTGCTGATGCCCAAACGTTTTACAGTTTCTATCTATTGCCTGGGGCTCATCTGACATCGAGTGGTGCCTCTCTTTCAGGGCCAGGGTCTTGGCTGGAGACGTTGCAGGGTTAGCAGCCCTCCACTCAAAGCGGCAGGGACAGAGTTGTTAAGATGTAAATGATAGCATGGCACCAGAGTCAATACAAATTGAACCCCTGCTGGAGAGACTGCCCAGTGTTTGCTTTCTTGTGTAGAGGAATCCATATGAATTTGCCACAGGATGGAAATACACAGCTGCAGTTGTGAGAGAAAAAGTAGATGGAAAGCTGAGGTGAACAGAGGTCGCTAGGCCCGGGCTGTGATTTTTGGCTCAGTCATTAACAAAAAGTTTTGTGAAAGCTATAATTCACCAGCCCCGTGAGCCACCTTCGTGGCTATAACGGCCCAGAGCTGCAACAATGCTTCTGAGGTTTCTTCTTCTTGGTTTATGTAAGTATCACTTTATTGCAACAGCTTCAATGTTGATGCAGGTCCCAGCATGTCCCTGCCCCTTTCATCCACTTTCCACCAGGGATGGGTAAAAGTAGAGTACATCAGCCCTTCTCTTTTTATTGCCTTTCCCCAGTTCACATGCAAGGTCTTAATCCTTTGTGTAAGCATGTCATCCGAGCTGTGGTTAGCCTGCCAGTGCAATGTTGCTATCTCAAGGATTTCCCATTTAGGCTAGCAACTCTGACTGGGTTTCCTAGCATGGAGGATTTAATAAAAGAATGATTCTGGAGGTGTATAATGCCTGTATCCCAAATGACTCTGTTTCTAATTAGCTGTTGATATTGGCATGAGAAAGTAGAATAGTGACAACCTGAGAGCTAAATTTTATGCAAAAGTGCCTTTGAGAAATTGTCATTTCAATGAGGTGTGCTAAGGGATGGTGGTGAAAGGAGGCTGGGGTAAAAGTACCTTTTATTGTAAGGGTCATGTGGGACCTCCACCTTCCTTGTGTTTGCTGCATCTGTCTGAAATATACCCACTGTTTGTCAATGTTTATTATCTTTTATTTAAAAGCACTGTTTAGAAACTCTCCCTTCTACCTCAGATCTTGGGCTTATAAATTATTCCACCCATATTAAGGACTAATTCTCTTGAGAATTGATGATTTCTTGCCTTAAGGAAAGGTGAAATCAAGTGATTTCTACACCTTTTCTTATCTAGGTAGCAGTAAGTAATCTAGCTTTTGAGTTTTCAGATGTCTAGGTTACAGTAAACATGCCAAATTGGTCACTGTTATGTGCTTGCAATACTGTGGACACCCTTGTTAAGTAACAAGTTATCTGACTTGACACTGTTTCAACACAATCTGTGTACAGAGCTGTACCCAGTTTTTCTTTTTAGGATTTAATAGGGAACTTTGTGTCTAGGCATTTCTGTATACTGACAGGGGACGTAAAAAAATATTTAAATCGCCTTTGGGTCACCATTGCCAAACTGGTCTAGTCGCCATACAGACAAGGAGAAACATTGGAGGCAGAACTGTTTGGTGCCGTAGGAAAAATAAATGGTGTATTGCAAACTCAGAGCAAGAACAGATCTGCTTGCATGGAGCCATCTTTATGTCCTAGGAAAGGAAGATGCCTTTCTGGTGACAAAAGTTTATACTGTGCAGGAAAGGGAGGGAGGAAGAGTAGAAGAGTGAGTTCCATCGTGGCTATGAAGCATCTCTGTTCTTGGAGATCTGTTCCACTTTTCAAATTAAAAAGTGGGAAAGTTGTAAGTCATCCAAAGTTGTTGAAACAGATGGTGCAGGAGTTATTAGCCTTGTGCTTTGTGCTCAAGTTCTTTCTCTCTAAAGCTTGCACCAGGTATGCTCAGTGTATTTATAGTTTGTGGAGGAAATGAAGGGAAATAATTAGACTCTAGCTTTGCAGTTTGTAAATTAACAGAATGCGAGAGTGAACTGCTCAGGCTATGTGCAAAACCAGCTTATTTTACTTTTACTAATTTGTTCTTTAATTAATTGGTGCCTATGTCTGTTGATTTGTGCTGAGACTGGCAAGATGCTTCATGTAAGAAACCCATTTTCATCTTGATTAATTCTCTGCTGGGGCAAGCCTTTTAAAAAATGTTAGCCAGCCATTTTCTCACTCAGCTCCTGGAGCTTACAGACAAAATCATAAGGCAGACATGATGAGAGAAGGAAGGCAGAGACTGGCCATCCCATTTCACAGATAAGGAGATGGCACATGTGGAGACAGAGTGAGTTACTCACACCGGGAATGTAGGGCAAAGATGGCAAGTGAGTCTTGCTTTCCCAGGTGTTGATGCTGTGCTTACCACAGGCACAGTCACATTTTTACTTTCTGGAAAAGTTGCGTGTGGCAGATTTTCAACTCTGTACTGGCTGTGGGAATAGCCAGATTTTAAGGAACTGCTCCTCAACATACAGAGTATGATGCCAATCAGCCAGTTACCTGACAGGGGGAAGCAGGCTGCTGGAGAAGCAAATGAGCTTGGCCATACATTTTGCTGAGTGATGATTCTATGGGACTTGAGTAAATGAGGAAAATCCTGGTGATGGATCTGCAGGAGAACAAGCAAGCCTTCCGGCAAGGGAAGCACGGCCCGTTCTGACCCCGCTCCTCGCCCAGCATCCCGAATGCTTATGCAGAAATTTTTTTTAGTAACAGTTACTTATTCCCGTTCCTGCTGGCAGCACTGCCTGTGTATCCGGGCAGCCGTTTTAAAGCCAACTGCACGTCAGGCTCGCTCTCCGTGCTAGGAGTTTCGGAGCGGGGGGGGACCGCGGCGGGCAGAGCCGGGCGGCCCCGAG
>NW_010552503.1:0-4753 GCF_000687285.1 Phaethon lepturus
TTACAAGGTTTATTCCCGATTTTGGTGACATCCAGATCTGCCATTTCAACAGCACATTTTGTATCTGTGTAACAGAGAAGTATCTGACTTGCAGTTTCCTTTTGAATGGGGCACTATTTCAATTTGAAAGATCAGTCTCCGGCATGCAGATTAGAACAGCTCTTGTATTATACTGTATGGATAACAGACTGAGATTGATTTTTTTTATACATAGCATACTTTTGCCTAGAGTTAGCCAAGCCTATATTTTTCTAAAAGCAATTCCAATATAGGGAAGTACTCTTGATGAACTATTCTGTCGTATTTTACAGGCATGCCCTGATGTTGAAGGTATGCAAGGAATTAAACTGGGTGTATTTTTTAGTCTCCGTGAGCAGCTAACAAGATGCAACCTTGAGGGAAGGAACAAGATAATCACAAAAGGAACACAACTACTGAACTTTGAGTGAACTATCCTAATTAACATATAATTAGCATATAATTGGCATAATAGAAAACTGCCCCTGGGCGGGGAAAGCCCCCTCCTCACAAAAGCCCCTTCCTCACTGAGCATGCCTAGGGAAAAAGAAGGATGCTGTGACTTTAAGTGGAGACGAGGCTTATGAGAACCATTGGGAACAAGGGTAACGGAGCCAACTTTTAAAAAATACTGATAACTGTTGCTCGAAGTGTATAAATATTTTCTGTGTGTTCGCTGAGGTGTGCTAGCTTTGTGGGCCTACCACCTAGCACCCAGCTCTGCGCAGATTTGGAATAAAAGCAAATATCTTGGCTCTGTGTGTTTTTCAGCTCTCTGCACACCGGGTGGAAGAACCCATATTTGGGACAACACTGAGAGCCATAGGCACAGAGCGTTCCTATATTCTATGTGAGATGTCAACAAGCCCCGATGTCACTGATTACAGAAACATTTAATAAAGGCATTGTAAAAAAGTGATGAAAAGGGCACAGTGTATATGATCCCATGTTACAAGATTTTGTGTTCCCTCAGCTATACAAAATAATTGCAGGAAATTTGCTGGGCAAAGGTTATAAAAAGTAATCAGCTACTAATGAATGTAGCTACAAAGACTTGGTTACTACTTCTGTTAACCATAGTATCAGGTTGTATGGGATCACCCAGCTAAACCGGTTTCAGAGCACAAAAGCGAGATGCAGGGAGTTGTGATTCGACTCAGCTTTGTCTCACCTTGACAGATCCTTATAGGGATGACTTGGGGGGAGCTGCAGAAACGGCTCAGCCCGGGGTTGCCTGAACACTGTGTCATGATAAGAACTGAAACCTGAATGGAGCCTTGAATAATCCCTTAACAAACAGAATGCCCTGAGTACCATTCCACCACTTTTCAGTAACTTTGTGTGCTAGACAAAATTAGCAATACAGACTAAGGGGCCATCACACCACCAGAGATAAACATCCCAGAGAGTATAATCCACTCAGGTGTAATCCTGACCCCACCCATCAAATTAGGAAATAAAAAACGTAAGGTTTGGGCAGAAAATGGAGGAGTCTTTCCAACAATACAGCTGGCCTGTAGGAGATTCTTCCCCCCTTGCCCAGGATGCTGTACAAGGTAACTTCCCCAGGGGTTAAGAGGCCTTACCTGAGAGAGAGGGTAAGTGATTAAGAAACATATGTATGGTATTTGATCGTGATTAGTGCACACTTTTTAAGGTATTAATATCTACCACGCTTGTGGTTTGTGTTAGTATCCTATGAATTAATTGTGATAGTGCATTCCTCCATTGTATCCATAAAAAACCTGCAATAGTGGTGTATTGGACCTGTGAGTGAAGCTCAAATAAATTTTTAATTTGAACCTTACAGTGAAGTCTCTTTCACTCCGTCACACAGGTACAAGCAAAGTGACATGCTAAAAATTCCTGTATTTGTTAACTGTATTTTCCAATAACAGATTTAAAATAAGATTTTACTAAGAGTGAGAATAACATCAAGAAAAAGGGATCTTCTATCACAGTGCCTTACCCGTCTTGTCTGATTTAGTCTCCTCATGGCAAGGCAGCTACTGTAGTGTCTCAGCTTTGCAACAAAAGCTGTTAATACATTTTAGTATGAAGAATGCTACCTCATTATGTCCATGTTTTAGCAATGAGTTCTTCACTTTAAAACCTGAATCTGGTGATCAAATCCACCTGAACCTTTGCACTACAGTATTTATAATATAAGGTTATAATTTATATAATTTTATCAACAGTTACTATTATCATCTGTTCACAAACATGGAGCACAGGTTAGAACTTCCACCCTTACAGAGGAGAAGCTTAAATGAGATGACAAAGTGAAAATGTCTCTCTATACAAACACAAATGACAAACTTGTTCTTGACTGGAAAATTTCTGTAGCAAAGCAATTTTGTCAGCAACTGCCAATTTCTTGAAATGAAAGCACTTTGCAAAAAGCACCTGTTTTAATTACACTTCATGCATTTTGTCCAGCCACCTATGGCACACACAGTTACAGTCTAACAGAAATTGTTGTTCTTCCCTATTCATTTGGCTGGGACTTCAAGATCCTCATCTGCAAGTCAGTCTAGGTATAGGACAGCCCCAGCAACCTGCCATTTCCCCAGGTTTCTCAAGCTCATGGGAATTCTTGCTATTCTTCCAGACCTCCAGGTTAGATGCAGCCTGCTGAATTTCTCCTCCTCAGATCAATATGATCCTTGTTCCTGGGACTACTAGCCTCCAGCTGGACAGATCCAGCACAGGTTTGAAAACCCTTCACAATTTACAGGATTTGGCTAACTGTAATTGCCATATGTTATTTCATTTAAGAGAGTACAGCATAAAACCCCAAATTGTCTGACGTTTGACCTTTCCCTTCTGTCAGCATATTCATGAAACTGGTCTTAATGCAAAAAAGCATATAGGGCTTTTATTTGTTTTTATTTTCTTAACTAAGTTAATCTCCTTGATATTTTTCTAAGTTAACTGATATTAACAAAACTAATACAACTCCATCAAAGACATCTTCCTTCCATACATATGCTAATCGTGCCTTCATTTTGTACAAAAAATATGTCCTAAACTATGATGACAAATTGAATATGAATATATATGAATAAAGATGAATTAATTATACAATATAGAGAGAGTTACATGTGAAAAGAGAAAAGAAAAAATATTATATACTTGTTTCCATAATGCAGTCTTGCATACACTTTATTCCTCTCTCAAACACTGTCATTTCTGCGACTACAACAGAGTTCCTTTAACTTACAGATCTGATGTAAAGTTTCTATGGGTTTAATGCAAGATGGACTAAAGTGTAATGGTATGGAGAAGGTCCTGAAACAGATGTGATGCAGCTGGCAACAAATGAAGAGTGAAAGCTGGTAGACATATCCGAAGTATCACAGGTTAGATGATAACTCTTCCTGCAACAAAACCTTCTGCAGAAAAGGAACTGCTACAAAAGAATTTCCCAACTGAGGAACCCTGTGTGCTTTAAAGTCATCATTAATTTCTGTCTCAAAGATTAACCTAAAGCCGCAACAATAAGCTTATTTTACTTCAAAATGAGTGAATACAGTCACCAATACTTCCACCTCAAGGATCCTGGCTGTTTGCCTTGATTTACCCGCTTATGAAGACGTTCTGCTTCCTCCTGATATGCAGCAAGCTGTTGCTTCCATTGTTTTACATTGGCAGTGGACTCCAGCAGGGCTGCTGTGAGCTTAGCATTATTACCCTTGAGCGTGGCCAGTTCTGCTTCCCAATGCTTGCTGATTGTCGAACTGCAAAGATAAAATGAGAATGGTCAGAGCCCTCAAATCTCTTCCTTCTCTTTTTTTTTTCCTTAAAATGTCTTATAATATTTTTTTTAAATATACAGGAAAAATAGAATTCTGCAAAAATCCTATGGTTGAATGTCCAAATGAGAATCCAAGTGCTCAAATCATCAAAACTTTAAATTCAGAAAATATTCATCAACAGATTTTTTTAATATAGATATATCGTTACTGGAAAACAAACTCTACCCTCCCAGTTCAACAGGGTACTTTTTTTTTTTAAAAATGTTAAGGATAATGAAATCCACATCAGCTTCCCAAAAGCAACAGCATGTAATTCTAGAATATGTATATGATTAGTCACCATATTAATATATATGTATTGAGAGTAAGTGTTTTTTTAATCTATTACTGTATGAAATATATTGTAAAAAGATTTGTCACCAAGTTGATTAAAGAGAGCTAATGTAGTGCTTTGGAACTACAGCTTAGTTGTCTTAATGCAAATCTTCTATGCCTGAAATATTCTTTCTTTATTAAATACCATATTTAATTTCTACTTACAAATTCAAACGTCTTGAATTTCAACACCATAATACTGTTAATGTGCCTTTCTTCAGTAATATCAGCAAAGAGACCAAAGATCCAGGAGCGTAGAGATATTATTGCTTTATTGCAAAGAGGAAGCTGATGTTGTGGTCTCTTGAAGTAGTCTATGGACGAACAACCCTTGCCTACAGTTTAGTTATTCTCTGAGGAAACACAGGGCTTTATTTTTCACAGCTCATTAGCCTGCCATCATCCACAGACCCTATCCTTGCACTCAGTATTCGAGGAAAAAACATCTCCGACACATCAGGTGAATGTATTAGTATGCAAATAGTTCATTAATGTTTACTTGTATAATGTCAACAGCATGTAAGGTGCACGCCTATATGGAAAATACGTATAGAAAATAATTAATTTTGTATAATTAGCTTACTATTAAAGGCATCATTGAA
>NW_010552504.1:0-17246 GCF_000687285.1 Phaethon lepturus
AGCCCGGGAAGAAGGGAGGAGTGGGGGGAAGCTGCTTTAAAGATTTCATTTTTATTTCTTATTTTCCTATTCTAATTGATTGGTAATAAATTAAACTAATTTCCCCAAGTTGAGTCTGTTTTGCCCTGACAAATGTGAATGATCTCTGCCTGTCCTTATTGGTCAAGATAAAGGAGCCAGTAATGCAACAAGCCTTTTGTTATATTTTCTCTCCCCTGTTGAGGAGGACAGTGACAGAGCAGCTTTGGTGGGCTCCTGGCATCCAGCCAAGGTCAACCCACCACAAATTTATAAGGTCAGTGCAGAATAGCCAGTAGGTGCTGCTTAGGACACTGATCTGGTTAGTGAAAAATGCACATTCTAATCTGACTCAGGCAAAGTAAGAACTGGACTCTCTTCTTGAAAATACTTCAGCTGATACCTCTAATAACTGTTGCATTTATTCCTCATTGGGCCATGAGTCTGACTGCCTTTTTCTTTTCAGGCTCAAATTTGTCCCAGCACGGATCAGAGGTGTCTGAAACATGAGATTTTTGCAGGAAGAAAACAAGATAGTTTTAGCATCTCCAGGCACTGAAGGAGAGAATCAAAATTGGGACATCAATGACACATGCTTGTCAGCATACCTCTCTTGCCATATGTGTTAAGATTTATTAAAATTTGGACACAGTATAAGCCTTGGAAGAAATACACTTTACATAAGCTCAGTGGAGAGTTGTTAGACTTTGGTTTTGAATCTGCCAAAGATTCAGTCCACTTTGAGAACGCTTCAGCCTCTCTTTGCACTTACTGGATTGGGCTGTTCCTGCAGAGATTGAGCAGGCTCCATGCTAGACTTCAGAGGCCAAACAAAACTTTCCCTGCCATTTTCCTACTGCTGCCAAGGGTGGTTTTTTTAAAAAAAAAACAACGCTAAGATCAGGAATGCAAGCCAGAAGCACAGTATAAAAACAATTTATAATCAGTAGAGCACACTCCACTGCAGAACTTGGAACTCAACATAAAGTTACTCAATCTTTGGCAAGGAAACAAATAACTGAAATGAATGACAAGCTGTAGTAATAGTCCACATAAAAGGTAACGGCTTTCTGTTGCTACAGCTTCTTGCTTTGGCACAGACTTGAGAGGAAAGTGATGTGGGTAGCAGCACCATCAGCGGACAGTTCTTAAATACATTTAATAAAATGTTGTATGTATTCTGCTAAAATAATGAGAATTTACAAAATCTACTTTTCAAAGGCTAGAAAATAAAAGGTTGCCTTTGTGTCTCCCATCCCAGTCTATGTCAGAAATCATGATGAAGTCTTTTAATTACATAAACACCCACTATTTTTCTACAAGCCTCCATGGGAATGTAAGAACCAGAAAGAGAGCTCAGTATGTATCTTCACCCAGCCTTCACATATATCTTTACCTGTTGCCTCCTACTGGATATTGATCTTTCAACAGCCCAAAGCTTTAATACAACAGCCATTACTAGGTCTATTCACCAGCCTAGTTTGAAGAGGCAGTTAAGAGAGATACAGAGGAGTTGGATACAGAAATAGACTTTCTTACCCATAAACTCCACTTTTTTTGTTGTGGGCTTATAAAATTCTTTAGTATTTCATCACAAGAGGAAAATATGTATGATTTCTTCTACTGTGCAACTGTTCGGTTTTCTGTGTGCTAAGCTGAAATATGAAGAAAAATCTAAAGAGCTTAAATTGGATGAGAAACTGTATTCATCTGTGTGACTTCTTT
Organism: Phaethon lepturus; assembly: GCF_000687285.1. Taxonomy (NCBI): domain Eukaryota; kingdom Metazoa; phylum Chordata; class Aves; order Phaethontiformes; family Phaethontidae; genus Phaethon; species Phaethon lepturus. The sequence continues at coordinate 1,744 of NW_010552504.1, forward strand.
GTTAAGTAGACAACCTCTGTGATGATAAAAAGGTCAGTGCTGCACCGTTATACCTACCATATCCTTTAATCTTTTTTTTATTTATGTGTTTAAATCAAGCAAGAGAGAGCTATGTTAAACAGTTGTATTGATTTTTTTTTTCTTTTGATTCTATTAGTTTAGCTTCAGGGTCAGGCACATGCTTTGTGATATTCTCAGAATAACATAATCCTGAGACATCACTGCATATCTGTAATACCATTTGGAAGAACAAAAATATATATAAAAAGCACAAGTTGGTTGAAAATTAACCTGTATTTACTGAATTCCAAATAGGTATTTGAATTACTTTGTCAAATTAAAGTACTGCTGTACTACTTATCTCCCTTTCCAGGTGCAAGCAGTAGTGTTCACTAATATTTTGCAGGATAAAAATGAAGAGTACAGTGGCTAATATTTCTTGCAAAAGGAAAAAAATATTTACACCATAATGGCGTAGCACAAATCTTTTGAAAAGTAATATCAACTACTGTGTCTTATAGCGTGCTGCTTCTTAATAGTAGATAGTTCCATATTGCTGATATAGGGAAGTGAATTTTATGTAAATGCACTAATATAATGGGATTTCTTAATCTTGACTGGTGGAAGAAGCTTTTCAAGCATATTTTTTAAAGTCGTAGTCAATGTCATTAGTCATAGTCAGTGACATTAGAAACAGCATTTCTGTAAGAAAAGAAAATGAAAGATACAGTTTCACTGCTATAAAAACTAGTCCCACTATTTCTAGCTAATTCTGAAAACAAAATGTGGGACTTTACAGGACTTAATAGATATCATAAATGTTGAAATAATTTAATTTAGTCAATATATCCCCAGTATAAAACTGGTCTGAGAAAAATCCTTTCCTAGTTTTTTCTATGTATGTGTTAAAACAAATAAAAATTTAAAAAAAAACCTTGAAAGGGAAAAAAAAAAAGTAAAAAGTGTTACAGATTTTTCCAGGTTATTAGTGTTTTGGTGAGAAAACCTGCATGGAATTGAAAAAAACATGCTTGTATGATCATTCAGTTTTAAAACCAGGTTTGTCTGAGAGTTTTGAGTTTTGCTTTTTTGTGGTTGTAGGCATCTTGCTTGAAGCATTTCACATAGTATCGGCATCTGTAATGTATCTCCTCTGAGTATATTCTCTGGTCCCTAATATTATAGTTGCACTTACTTTTTCAGGCTATCCATCAGTTGCACCACCACTATCAGTTTAGCCATTCATTCAGCCATGTATTCTCACAAACGTCAGTTTTCTGTCAAATCTGGTTGGCACTGGCTAGCGATTTCCACTGGTGAGGACAAAGCTTCATCGTCCCTGTAAGCCTTCAAACTCCTCAGCAACATCTTAACCCCCTGTGTGATGTGATGGGAGCACACACTTCTGCCTCCTGGGAATGCGATGGCAGCAGGGGCTGCGGGTGGATGTGGGCATGGGGTGGGGGCTACAGCCTTACAGCCTCCGCAAGCTCTGCCCTGCCTTGGCTTCTTGCAGGTAGCATGCAGGGTCAGATGCAAGCAAAAAATCAGTGCTGTGCTGGGAAATATGTAAGTTGTGAGTGTTAGATTGGGAGAATAATAGACATCACGTATACATATCTCTTTGGAACAAAACACAAGTGATACGATGGGTTTCTAAGGGTAAATATGATTTAGCTGTTTACAAGGGAGAAGTTTCAGAAGCATCAAAACGACCAGATACTGGGCCCACATTTTCAAAAAAGTCAAATTTGACCTCTAGATCTGTATTCATATGGACACTTAAATGATGTTCCAGAGTGAGGTAACCCTTGGATAAGGTGCTGGGATATCGAAGTGTACATAATGTAAAAAAATGGGGCATACTGATTTTAAAGTAGAACTTGGTATGTGCAGCAAAGATTAAATGTACATGATTTTGAACATTCAGCTGTGTAGTGAAATAGCTTACAGATTTATGACAGAAATAGGAAAACTAAACTGCTTTCACACACGTGTAAGACTTCTTTGCCTGCTATTTTAAAAATGTTAGCAAGTTTAGTTTAAAATCATTCGGATGTATCATTCTAACCAGTTGCAGCCAATCTGATGAGGTACAGCAGCTATTTTCCTGGTAAAATCATATCAAGCAAGTTTGCCAGTAGGTAGTTTCTACAAATGTCTTGAAACTCTCAATTTCGGGAATATGTAGGCAGCTCTCCCTAACCATCAGTGAAGGGGCACTATCTCAGCAAACAAGTTGCACTCACAGGGACCAGGGGGTCTGTCTATGCTTCTGCTATCTTTTATTTTGGTTTTCATATATATATATATATAAAAATAAAAAAAAAAAATTCTTTTTTTATCCTGACATTTTTGCATGATGGCTCATTGTTTTTAAGCTTGTTCACTTAGAAGGTGAACAATCCAGAAGCGTGGAAGGGCAGGACGTGATGAGATATAAATGAATAGAGCATGGTTTTACATGAAAGGGCTTTTGCCAGGTTTTCTACTGAAGTGTGCAAATTTAAAGCTGTGGATCAACGCCCTGTGTCTGCACACTCAGTGTTGTGTCACAACGTAGTGACAGTGACAAACTCCTGAGCGTCCAAGCCCACTTAAAAATACTGCATGGAGGCACTCAGCAGTAAGGAACGATGCCTTCACCAGCCAAGAGCTACCAAGGACTTTTGAAGACTGATGACCAATATGGAATATCACTTTACATACGTACTATACATCCTAATGCTGTGCTGCACAGAATTGCCAAAACTGTCTCTGGTACAGAGAGTGATGTAACATTATTTTGGTGCTTTGCTATAGCTTGTGTACAGTTATTCCCAGCAAGATTAATTTGTGTGAGCTCCTCAACTGGAATTAACTTGCTCACAACTGGCTTTAACTCTCCAAGATATTGTGCACATATATCTGGTATTGGAAAGCTCATAGCAGCTGGCATTGCATCGGCAGTTTCCTCAGCAATATCAAAAAATTCAAGCTGCATGATGCAATTACCAGAAGCAGTGGGAGCATATTTTATTTCTTCAGTTTCATGCTCTTTTATGGTCTTTTAGCCAGTGGCTTACTGTTATGTCATTCACTTCATGAAGGACTACGTTCTGTTTGTTAAATGGGTGGCTTACTTTTAAGTTTTCTTCCAGGAAATAATTCCATAACTGCAAAATCTCTAACCATCTGACTGACAGTTTGTTTTTCCAGTGCCCAGACTAAATGCAGAAGAGAGCTGATAGTCGTAGAGCTGCTTTAAGATGAGTCACTAATTCTTTGCTTATTCTTTAATAGTTTTGCCCATTTCACTGTTTTTCTCTGCTGCTCAGTTACAGATTCTTGCCTAGTTTTCCTGTTCTTAATTTTAAGTCTCTTCCAGGATTACAGCTCTCCAGATTTTTACCTGTTACCATCTGTTGATTTTTTTACCCAAATGTTATTCTTCTGTTTTCTAAACTGAATCTCATTGCAGTATTCTGCCCGTGTTTCTAATTTTCCCGTGACCCCTTATATTATTTCTCCATTTTCAGCAGTGTGCTCAGCTCCTCCTAGTTTAATAGATCTGCAGATTTCATTAATGTACCATTTACTCCCTCTTCTAGCTCATTATTGAAGCTATTAAATGAGATCAGAAGTAATACTAATCTTTGTGTACTGCACTAAATGCCTCCTTTCAAAGTTATTGTTTATCATTACCCTTCATTGTTTGTCATCACCCTTCATTTCAGTCAACATGATAGTTCATTTCCAATTTGATTTAAGTTTGGGAACAGAATTTTGACATATTGGAGATGGGAGAAGAAAGGCTAATCAACAATCCAGCAGAGGCTTCTAATTAAGGCTCAATTTAGAGGATCAAAGTTAGGAGTCCTCTACCGAAGCCACAGTGTAAGGTAGAAACTGTCTCCATAATTTAATTGAGAACACTTTAAGCTCTGTGCTAAAATATCCTAAAGAAAACAGTATACTGCTAAAATTCAGAGACGTGACAGTATAGCTTCTGCTCTCTATTCATTAATTTTGTATTACTATTAAAAAATCAAGTTTGTCTGGCAGACTTCAAAGTGTTTTAGTAAATTTGTTTTCTCAATAGCTGTTCCATTATGTTGCCAGGGAGGGAAGCTAAATTTATGAGTAGCAATTTCAAAGACAACTCACAGAATATGTGAACTTCTGTCTTTGGCTGTTTCAGAGATGTACGATCTTGTTTCCAAAGCACATATATCCTTCTCCTATTCCTACACATTGTAAAATTTCAGAAAGAGATGTTCATTTTCACAACACCTTTGAAGTTTAATTTCTAAATTCCATAGTAAATGCTATTAAACGTATGTATAATATGTCATTAGGAAGCATCAATTCAGTCAGGAAAAAATTCCTTTGACAAGATACAATTCCTCTGATAATAATTAATCTCACATGACTTAAGGGCCCAACACCAAAGTCTGTTCATCCTTCACCTTAATATAATACCTAGCATTTTATAAAGTTAGGTTGCCAACCCTCACCATCAGGGCCTCTCTTGGTAAAGATTCTTGGTCATTATTGGCTTGCCAAAAATATCTTTATCCAAATACATTTGGATATCCAAGAACTGCTCAATTTTTCCTAGGAATACTTGGCGTGAGCTCATTTAGTTATGTATAGTCTGTGTCAGTGCAAATGTAAAAACCCTAAATCTAGTCTGGAAAAAATTTGCCTCCAGGTAGAACTGAGATCACTTGTAGTTCTGTATCGTATGTGCTGGATATGGTACAAAAACAATGGGACAGTGAAATGCTGAAATTCAGGTTGGGGTCAGGTTATTTGTTAGATGTAAGGAAAATTATCAGAGTAAGAAGGCAGGTGCACCCTAAGGGCCATGACATGCAGTGGGTCTAAGGGAAAATAATTGCAAGTCCCACTACTGCAACAAGAAGTGAGTTCACGAGTCCAGAAATACAACCAGAAGTGGGGTCACGAATCTAGAAACTGGATTGCCAGAAAAGTTTGAGATTAGCTGCTATAAACTCAATTTCTCTGGATTTTGAAGCTCTGCATCTTCTGGTATCTGCCTACATATCTGACATAGCCTGCTATCTCATTACTGTGAATCTGCCTTAACCTCTGAGGCAAATTTTGTTCACTCTTCTCTAGGCTGCTTATGGAATATTTTCCTCCAACTCAATCTCTCCTAAAACCCATCTCTGTCTCTGTTGATTCCTTCTAGGGAATCAGCAGTGACACTTTTTAGCCTTGTTTTCATGGTTAAGCATTTTTATAAAATTTTTATTGGGTTTTTATTGCTACTATCTCCTGTCTGCCCCTCTCCCCCTGTTATTGAATTACATGTTTATTATATCTCTTGTGAAATTGAATTGTATAATATTATGGGAAAATATTTAATGTCAGTTACATTTTCAAAGGTACCTACCAATAATATTTAATGATGTAAAAATATGCATTGTTATATCTGATTCATTAATACCTATTAATCATAGTTTAAGGTGTCCCTGATGAGTTTTACAGTTAACTGTCCAGTGCTTACCTTCTTGCGAATGAAAGCCTGAGGAGGCTGCTTCAACCAGAGAATATTAACTAGTTCACTGCATCAATTTTTGATCATCTGTATAAAACATATAAAATGTATGTGTGTTTGCTTAGATCATGTGTCAGCATGTGTTTTGGGAACAAGTTGGTACATTGTGCCTCACTTCCCTTGTGCCTCATTGTTCCTTTGTATTCAAGGGGCTTTTACCCTTCCTTTGAAAGGCACTTGAGGAAATATGTGTCTGCTGTGAAAGTCTGATTTATTTTGCACTGCGTCTGCACTGTCTGGTTCTACAATGTGCACTTTGGAATTAAGTCAGCTTCTCTGCATCTCTACAGAGGAATTTTTTCCCTAGGAAGTTGACTATTTCATTGTGTACATTTCTGGCAAAAGTATGTGCATTAACTGTATTAGTGGCTTTTTCTGTATATGTTAAAGTTTGTCTTATTTTTGTTATCAAGGAAAATATCACTTACGCGTATAATGCTTTGCGGGAGTAGGTCCTCACCCAGAAAGGTTTCAAAATCAAAAAAGTGCAAGAAAAGTAAAGAAGAAAAAATAGCAGTGACCATACATTATTGCTTAGCAGTCCAATAAGTGCAGAGACTGACCTTGGCAAAAGCAGTGTGAATATAGTATTATAATAAATGAGGAAAAAAAAATCCTTTAATTAAAAAAAAAAAATCGCAGTAGTGCCATCTAGTGTGCCAGGTGTTGCGGTTTTCTGGGAAGGGACAGTAAACTACTTTCAGCCCATCCCACTTGTTACAGTCATACCCTGACTCGTCCTCCTGCTGCTGCTGCCTTCTCAGCCTGCTGACAGGAGAGCAGTAACAGCATTGACAGAAGGTAGAGGAAGAGACCTGGGGGCTGTTTTGCAGATGCTGATTCTGGCACACATGCCATAAGGTTGTCATTGTTGCGCTAGAAAAAATGAGCACCCATGGGATTTTAAAGAAAGAGAAAGATAGCTGTTCTGTCTGTAATCCCGTACAAATCTTTCTCTTCTACTCATTGGTTCCTGCTGCTAAACATGCAATGGCTAAAACATTCTTTCTCACCTACTGCAGGCCAGTTATTTTGGTGTTGAGAGAGAAAAAATACAAATTTGATGCCAGAAAAGAAGAGGTGCTGCTGGTTTTTGAAGCTTACTGAAAGTGGTGAAAATGACTTCTTGCCTGGTGGCTAAGGAATTTATGCTGAGTAGAGGCTCCACGAAGTTCTGGGGGGTGAGAGGTAAGAGAGAATTGAAGGGGAACAGGGATCTGTTCTGTGTACTAATGTTTTGTGCTAAGTGGAGCCCTTTTACCATGACCACCCTAGGCTTTTCCACTGCTGCCTTTTCCACTTTCACTGTTAGCTGACTGAACCTCTCTGCTTTAATCCTGAGATATGCAAAGTGCATGCCTTGCCTTTCAGTGTGTGAAGCTGCACAGGTTTTATTTTTGTCTTCAGTATGGAAGCTGCTTGTAACAAGTGGAAGAGTGATCAAGCCAGAAACCGTTGTCTGCAAATGAAGCCCGCATCTCCATAGCATCACATAATGCTGTCCTCTGCAGCCGGTGCCAGAGGATATTGCTTTTCCAGTTGGATTTGCTTGGGGTGCAGCTACAACGGCATATCAAATTGAAGGTGTCAATTTTTAGCTGCCAAAGTGTTGAAGAAGTTTTAAGTGAATGAAAAGTCTAGATCCAGGAAGGAGAGTCTTTGATCTTTGCCTCATTATGTAGATGCTACATCTGATGCAAATCCGTCTAGCACTTCTGTTTAAACAATTCTGGCCCAAGCAGAAAGAAGAGGGTAAAAGATGTTTCAAACTGCAGAAATATGGCTAGGTAATGGAAATAGAAGTAACTTTTTCACTAGGGGAGGGGGCAGAGAAAAGCAGAAATAAGTAATTTTCCCACTAGTTTGTATTTCCTTTCTCTAGAGCTAATTTAAGTAGATTACTATCGACTATTCCAAAACTGGATGGGAAGAGTACCTCATCAGACGTTGGTACTCACAGAGGATCCTCAGTTAGGAATTAATCTCCAAAGAATATGAAAAACTGTGAACTCAGAGGTTAACAGCTGGACTTGTGGAGGGCCTCCTCCGGGGACATGTGTCATGTTCCCAGCTGAATGGAGGCACTGATAAAGTGATTTGCCCAGCATGATATGAAAATATGTGTCAGAGTAGGGAATGCAAACATATAAGGTGCAGGGACACCTACAGCCATAACCACCACAACCTTTATCCCTTCATAAATGTGTGTTTAGAGACCTTTAAAATACATATAGATCTGATTTTCTCATATTATACCCTGCAGCATACAGGCACTTAGCTCCCATTGATTTCAGTACCTAAATGGGAGTTGTAGATCTAAAATTGTCTTTGAGGATGTAGCCTTTAGTTCTCGGTTATTGCTGAAAGTGAGAGTACTTGCCCATGATTGGTACCTTTTAAGGAGCTCAGTTAGCTTCACTTAATAGACTGAACAGCTCGCTGTTCCCGGGGAATCAATATTCTGGGCCAGATTCTAACTCAAGTCCTGCAAAGCGCATAGCTCTACTAACTAATTTTTAAAATGTGAATTGTGTGTGCATATAGAACGACATTATAATTTCCTGCCTTTTGAGTGGCTAGATGTGCAACTTTAATGTTCTCTTAATGTAATTTTAATGAGCTTTCCTAAGGCTTCTGAGTGGGAGAAATGTTAAAAAAAAATCTATAATGCGGTCTAGACACTACTCAAATGACCCTTTTCCCACAGAAGTAAGAAACTCCACAGGGAATTCCTCCTCCGGAAAGCTTTGGAAGTTGCGTGGCTTCCGACTTTGAGGCAGCATGATTGAAGCCATAGTTCTTGTGGAGTCCAGACTCAGTTGCTGCACATATCACAAGATACACAGTGGATGAGGTAAGGGCTGACAGGCTACTTTATTTTTTACTGTCAGCTATGTATTTATGCACAGTACAACCTTCTCCACTCTATATTTCAAAGTGCTAAAAAATCATGCCAATTGTACTCTGCATGCTCGAAGTGCAGATTTCAAAGGTTCATGACTCAGTCAAATCAAAATCAATTTGCACCAGAACACTCAAAAGCACTTCTTCTTACTGAGGGCCATTTCTATGCTAAATTTCAACTCTCTGCTTGCTTTTTTTTTTTGTGTTTTGTTTTGTTTTTGAGAGAGAGGGAAAAGTTGCAAAAAATTCTTGTTATGGTAAAAGTGGTTTTCTTCACTTCTTTCTTATGCCAAATAATTCAACTGTATTCATTCAAACAAAATCTCATCTTTTGGGCAGAGACCAGGCCAAGAAAATTTCATTCTGAAAGGTGAGAGCATAATTGAATTAGAAGAAAAGCTAGCTTGGAAAAGTGCATGAAAACTTAAATACTCTGATCAGTAATATTCCTGCTTCACTAGCTTCACTTAAAAGGAAAAACATTCTATCTTACTCCATTGTAATAATTGAAGAGAATGGGGAACACGCGTCACGTTTCATGAAAATTTATATTAGTCATTTGATGACATGTTATGTGATGATTTGGTAGCTAAGTCTCACCTATGTGTTTGTAAAATCATTTCCTCATCAGTATTCTTTCATGGCCTTGAAGCTTGCTAAAACTCATAAAACTATACTCAGGGTATATCTACACTGTGAACTGCTGTGTAGTGTGAAGGTTTCTGAGCAAGCTTAGAGGTGCAAGCTCAGTTCTTCAGTAGGAGGTTCCTGGAGTGTGTGGAAGATAAGATAACTTCCTGACACAGCTGGTGAGCAAGCCAACTAGGAAGCGTGCCTCGCTGGATCTGTTGTTTGTGAACAGGTATTGTGGGTGCTGTGGTGGTTGGAGGTTGTCTTGTGCATAGTGATTACAAAATGATAAAGAGTTTTTTATCCTTGGAGAAATAAGGAAGGACGTCAGCAGAACTGCTACCTTGGACTTCCGGAGGGCCGACTTTGGCCTGTTTAGGAGACTGGTTGATAGAGTTCCTTGGAAGGCAGTCCTGAAGGGCAAAGGAGGCCAAGAAGTCTGGACATTCTTCAAGAACGAAATCTTAAAGGCACGGGAACAGGCCATCCCCATGTGCCAACAGACAGGCTGGCGGGGAAGAAGACTGGCCTGGCTGAACAGAGACCTTTAGCTGGAACTCAGGGAAAAAAAAGGAGAGTTTATGAACTTTGGAAGAAGGGGCAGGCAGCTCAGAAGGACTACAAGGATGTCGTGAGGTTATGGAGGGAGAAAATTAGAAGGGCCAAAGCCCAACTAGAACTTAATCTGGCTACTGACATAAAAGACAGTAAAAAATGTTTCTATAAATACATTAACAACAAAAGGAGGGCTAAGGAGAATCTCCATCCTTTATTGAACGTGGGGGGAAGCATAGTGACAAAGGATGAGGAAAAGGCTGAGGTACTCACTGCCTTCTTTGCCTCAATCTTTAATAGTAAGACCAGTGTTTCTCGGGGTACCCAGACCCCTGAGCTGAAAAACAGGGATGGGGAGCAGAATGAAGTCCCCAAAATCCAAGGGAAAATGGTTAGCGACCTGCTACACCACTTAGACACACACAAGCTTATGGGGCTGGATGAAATCCACTCAAGGGTACTGAGGTAGCTGTGGAAGTGCTCACCAAGCCACTTTCAATCATTTATCAGCAGTCCTGGTTAACAGGGGAGCTCCCAGTGGCCTGGAGGTTAGTAAATGTGACGCCTATCTATAAGAAGGGCCAGAAGGAGCATCCAGGGAACTACAGGCCTGTCACTCTGACCTTGGTATCAGGGAAGATTATGGAGAGGTTCATCTTGAGGGCGCTCACAGGGCATGTGCAGCACAACCAAGGGATCAGGCCCAGCCAACACGGGTTCATGAAAGGCAGGTCCTGCTTGACCAACCTGATCTTCTATGACCAGGTGACCCACCTAGTGGATGAGGGACAGGCTGTAGATGTTGCCTACCTGGACTTTAGTAAAGCCTTTGACAGGATCTCCCACAGTATTCTCCTGGAGAAACTGGCTGCTCATAGCTTGGATGGGTGTACTCTTCGCTGGGTAAAAAAACTATGTGGATGGCCCAGCCCAAAGAGTTGCAGTGAATGGAGTTAATCCCAGCTGGCAGCCAGTCACAGGCAGTGTTCCCCAGGGTTCAGTACTGAGGCCAGTTCTGGTATAACTTTATCAACAATCTGGACGAGGGGATTGAGTGCACCCTCAGTAAGTTTGCAGGTGACACCAAGTTGGGTGGGAACATTGATCTGCTCGAGGGTAGGAGATGGGCTGAGGCCAACTGCATGAGGTTCAACAAGGCAAAGAGCTGGGTCCTGCACTTGGGTCACAGCAACCTCATGCAACGCTACAGGCTTGGGGAGGAGTGGCTGGAGAGTTGCCTGGCGGAAAAGGACCTGGGCGTGTTGGTTGACAGTTGAACATGAGTCGGCAGTGTGCCCAGGTGGCCAAGAAGGCCAACAGCATCTTGGCTTGTATGAGAAATAGTGTGACCAGCGGGAGTAGGGAAGTGATCGTCCCCCTGTACTCAGCCCTGGTGAGGCTGCCTCAAATACTATGTTCAGTTTTGGGCCCCTCACGACAAGAAAGGCATTGAGGTACTGGAGCATGTACAGAGAAGGGCAACAAAGCTGGTGAAGGGTCTAGAGCACAGGTCTTATGAGGAGCGGCTGAGGGAACTGGGGTTGTTCAGCCTGGAGAAAAGGAAGCTCAGGGAAGACCTTATCACCCTCTGTAACTCCCTGAAAAGAGGCTGTAGTGAGGTGGGTGTTGGTCTCTTCTCCCAGGTAACAAGCATGAGAGGAAATGGCCTCAAGTTGTGCCAGGGGAGGTTTAGTTTAGATATTAGCGAAAAATTCTTCACCAAAAAGGTTGTCAAGCATTGGAACAGGCTGACCAGGGAAGTGGTTGAGTCACCATCCCTGGAGTTATTCAAAAGATGTGTCGATATGGTACTTAGGGGCATGGTTTAGTTGTGGACTTGGCAGTGCTAGGTTAATGGTTGGGCTTGATAATCTTAGAGGTCTTTTCCAACCTAAATGATTCTGATTCATTGAAGCAGAGCTCTGTGCAGACTAATTGTGGCTCAACAGGATACATCAGTGTATGTGGAGCTTTCTGTTGCCTTGTCTAGATTGCTTCCCACACTTTATTTGGCTAGCTCAGATAATCTGCACTAGACAGACAGCCTCCTGAAACAGCACGAGGAATGCTTGAAAGTGGGTCTATTTGCCACAGTCTCAGTGAGGACTTTATAGTGGCTAATGACCACTGGAGTAGTATTGTCATACTCTGCTGAAAATCAGATGGTTCTACCCCTCCCTTCCGTCAACTTTGCTGGAGGAAGGCAGACGAAAGAGAAATCATTCAGCATCTGCTCTAGCTGCTGATTCTTAAATGAAGATGTGTTACCTGCCCATTATGGCAGCTTCTGACTTCCCTTCATTCCCACCATAGTGAAAAAGGAGCTATATCATATCGATATGGTGCAGGAAGCCTGCTCTTAAAGGCTTCCAAATTCTGGGTACCACTAAAAAATTACTGTTATTTGTTATTTCCTGCACTCCTCTAAAATGAGTACTTATTTCAGCAGGCATATTTGAAATCAGAAGCAAGATACAGAAAACTTTTAGTACTGCATTTTTCCGAGGAGTATACAGACAGAGCACAAAGTCTGTGATAAAATCTGAGATTAAGAGAAACTCAAACTGTCTGGATCTAAAATTTGACCTACTTTGAAGGTTGTCCCACATAAGAGTTTAATTTTCTGACCAACCAAATGTAGATGTATCGGTGTTCGTGTGCTGCGATAAAATTCTGTAAAGAACATGAAATGTGACAATGATCTTTGAAAAGCTAGGTTATAGAAGTGATGTTACAAATTTTAGTAATGCTTTAAATTAAGTGTCTTCAATATGCTTAACCTTGCATTAAACTTAGATTTAATAAGACAGATGTGTATTAAGTACCGAATATACTTAAGGGAGCAATCTTGCATTGGCGGGGGATGGACTCAATGACCTCCTAATAGTTCTCCTCCATCTCTAATTTCTATGATACTAATTGATTATTAAAACACTTTTATTGAGGATTGATATGTAGCTATTATATAGTTATTAATCTTACAACCCAAGTGATATTTAATTTATACATGATTTTAACACACAATGTCATTTTAGTTTTTAAAGAGTAACCCTGGAACAGTGCATTCACTGGGGCTCTGAATCATCTTGCTGGTAAATGAGGTTGGCCAGTTTGGTGTTATTTGGAATTTTATGATAAAATCACACTTTGCAGGGGTGTAAGTTTACAAAGCTCTCCATATTAAAAATGAAGTATTTGCCTCAGTTGCAACATTGTTCTGGAAAGACGAAGCTTGTTGTGAAGAAAGGTGCATTTATTTGGTTTAAATACTGTGTATAGTTAGCACTGTGTAATCTCAAACAACAGTTAAATTTTGAGTATTTTAGAGGTAATCTGTCTGTCTCAATTTTGGATTGCAAAGAAATTCTCCCAAACCATGAAAGTGAAGAAAATGGCACAGGGATTTTGAGCATTCAAAATTCATTTCTGTGAACATTTAGCTAAGAAAAAGCAGAAGTTTTGCAGAGCTGTGTTATTAAGTCAGCTTGTATATGCCTAGGGCCATGGCTCATAATGGCATTCCTTTCTTTTTAACAGACTGTCAGGATTTTCAAAGGACATCCAGAAAGCCATAAGTGCCTATTTGTTGAATGTATTTCTGATACCCTAAAGGCTTTCTTTGATATGGACTGATCTTTTACATTTATGGATGAAAGTTGCATTAGAAAATGCCCTTTGTGAAAACCTATAGTATCTTCAGAGTTGCAAACATCTGATTTTTGGCTAAGGAAGTATGAGGAGTGTCAGAACTCTGAATGCTTTTTAAAACGGGATTTTCAAATAATGAGAAGCAAGCAAAAATATGAATAAATGCAAAACCTAATGCAAATATAGACTAATGCTTGAAAGTTCCTAGTTACTTTAAATGACATCAGGAGGGGGGAGGGAAGAGTGCTCATTTTGCTCGTGGGATTTTGAGGGTTTTGTGCCTACTTTGTGATAAATATTTACATTCAACATATGTCTTTTGATGTCAAAAGTATAACAACCAAGTTTTGTTTTTCAAGCAGAAGGCTGGAATGCAGATGGAAAGGGCCCTAATGTCTGGGACATATTCACCCATCAGGGAGGAGATCGAGTTTTCAAGAACCAGACTGGTGATGTAGCTTGTGGCAGCTACACTCTGTGGGAGGAAGATTTGAAATGTATCAAACAGCTTGGATTGACTCATTATCGCTTTTCTCTTTCCTGGTCACGTCTGTTACCTGATGGGACGACAGGTTTCATCAACCAGAAAGGCAATTGTTTCTTAAAAATAGAAGGTTGCAGCTTTAATTCAAGGTTATTGCTGCAGTCTGGCATAATTAATCCAGTATGCTATTCTGCAGTGTAGCTTTGAAATTGCAACTTTTTTTCAGAGTAATTATGGGATGATTTTTTATAGGCTTGCAACAACTTACTAATTAATATTCCAGATCCCCTTGGATAGCACAATCTTTTGGGATAAGATTAGTATTATGTTTCCATGTATCTTTTTGCTTACTCCAATTTTTTTAACTGTAATTCTAAATCATTTTGCTTCATCAGAATGTTTATACTTACAGGGATCATAGCCATGAGGATATTTTTGGATGGCTTACAATCGACAAGTATCATATTTGGCAAGTGCATTTAGATAGTTTATCCATATACTGTGATGAACTGAACTTCACATCAACTATTTTACACTGAGGGACATACTTTTCCCAGATACTTTCTTTAGCAAATTAGAGAGGATTCTTCAGACTCAGCCAGAAACTGTGCTTAGTTCTCTGACAAACGAAAGACAGTCCCTGCTCTGAAAAGAAGAGTTTTCACAATCTCAGCAGACAGTGAAAAAGTGAAAAGGGACACAGCACATAAACAAGCTGGTCAGATTGCTAGAAGTCAAATATAAAATCTGTTACACTTCTAATTTGTTATTTTCATTCCATTGGGTGGACTGGAGGAAAGATGAAGGTGACTTACTAGGAAAAGACAGGAAATGGCAGCTTTGCCTGCAGAATGTAGGGAGTGGAAGAAAGAAGAAATGAAGAGAATTGTGAAGAATAAAAGCAACTGAAGCTGAACCAGAAAGAATCTGAGAGTCAAAGTAGTTGGCTAAGGTCTCTTAAATGCTGGGAGCATGATGTTCCAAGGAGAAAAAAGCAAAGTAGATTTGGATGAACCTCTGAATATCAATTCTGTCTCCTACTTTTCTGAATCTCAGTTCTACCAAGAAGATATATATCTTTGTACTTCTGGGGCAGTGTTTGTCTTGGCAATTCTTTTCTTGCGCTGTTTTGGAGATTGCAAAATGGAAGGCTACAAAGGGAAAGGATTTCTTAGAAAATGCTCTTCAGGTTATCCTGTCTGTGCTAGGAAGATACCAGCAGAAGCAACGTTTTCTGCAGAATTTTGGTCATGTAGAGTTTGGCTGTTCAATAGGCAGCAGCCTGTCCTCTGCATCCTGCAGATTATGGTTTTCACCAGCGAGTGGATGAGCCTTTGTTTCAAGAATTCAGAAAGGGGGGGCTGGTGAATCTGCTGTAAACAGACCAACCGGCCATTTTCCCCTGCAGAGCATGACTGCAAAAACTGTGCCAGCATCCCGGAGAGGCTTGAATGGAAGCCTTTCCTTTGCCACCAAAACTTACAATATGTGGCCCACTTTCACTGGCACAGCTTGCTCTTCCCTAGGAACGCTTTTTGTGGTGTGTTGAATTTAAATTTGTCTCAGTCCTTGTGGTTTCTTTCCTGTACTGATATTCCTTCAGCTGGAGCTGCAGGCAGTGCACAGCCCCACAGAGTTGCCTACTGAACAGGCTTTGTTATTTAGACGTCAGAGTGGGAGATAGCAAGCAGACATTCTGAATGCACTCGGTAGGGA